>NW_017299959.1:1008448-1009209 GCF_001594075.2 Trachymyrmex cornetzi
ATAATAAAATAAAATAAAATAAAATAAACTATCGAAAAATTTTATAAAGCTATACAAGGAAAATATCTACATATAAAATCTTTTCCCTTTTATTTAGATATTAACTACTTAACAGTATACGTAAAATTATATTAACAGTAAATTAAAATAATAATAATTATGCAGTATATATATATGTGTATAACTCAAAGTCATTTTTTTTCAAAAAACTTATATTTACATGAACAATATTATATACGCCTAAGCGTTACTTGTTTTGAAATTGTCAGGTTAAAATACAGTACATGAAATGCCTGCATACCTCTGTTGCATCTTTGGCCAAAAAGAAGAAGAGCCACCTGTATCAACCGGAGCAGAGAATCAGTGGGACGCCTATCGATATTTGCTGAAACTCCGGTGCGTTACTACAATGGAAAGGCGAGTCTACCAACACACCGGTACCTTCTTTAAAATTTGTTGCTGCTGCTATGAAGAAGTAGTGGCCGAATGGAAAAACCAATACGTTCCTGTCTTCGCACACGTGATAATTCACGAGGATTCTGTCCGTAACCAGACAAACTGCGACCTGCGGTACAGTTATTATACGAATACAGCCTGCAGAAGAATGCCCAAGCTGTATCGAGGGATTTACACATGCCGATAAGGCACAACTGAACGCAGGATGGGGACTACCAACGGTCCCCACACATGACCTTTGGACGGCTCCCAATCTAATGTAAGCATTTCATGTCTAGGCCTCGATCATTGTAATCTCATAGGAA
>NW_017299959.1:1009439-1010847 GCF_001594075.2 Trachymyrmex cornetzi
AAAAAAAAAATTTTTTTTATCTTATACATATATAATAATGTCGAAACTAGCAGATTCTTTAAAGAGTCTCATTAGAAAATACAAAATGCATTTAAATATAATATAATCATTGTAATCGAAAATAATTTTGGTATAAAATACATTTATAATCAGGATAATTAATCACATACTTGATAAGACTACAACAAATATACTATTACCTTCTAAGCTATACGAATTAATTTTATAATAGTGCATTAAATTTAAAATATTTAAGGATCTGTAATCAGTAAATAACTAAAAATCTTCAACTCCAGTTACACGAAACATTCACAATAGACCACCTTAATTTTAGCCACTAAAATTGATTTCCTTTTAATACGGGTTTATTAAATTTAATGCACATATTTACTACATTTAAGACTATCTTTATTTTTTCGTTAATCATAAGCATTTTTCTTTTATCTCCATACTTCAAACAGATGGCAAATCCGTTATCTAGCGCTCAGAAAAATAAATGTGTATATATGTACGTATTAATTGGGTAATATATATATGTACTATATATATATATACATATACATTATAATTTCCACAAGTAAATATAGAAAAATGTACATATATGCGTATTCCTTCTTTCCATCGAATACCTAAAAGGAGTACGAAAGAATACAGATAAATATAAAAAAATCACTATGATTTTCTTCCCTGCTCCTATCGCGAATATAAGGAAAACCTATTAACGAAAAACGCGTACAACCATAAGCATATACACCCTTATAAGAAGTACGAAGAAATTGAGGAAGGGGTTTTGGAGGTCGCCTCATCGTTCCTTCCTGCTTCTTATCAAAAGAAAAGAGGAAGACAATGTCTGCTACCCTAATCTTCGAGCAGATAAGTTTAAGAAATAATCAATTCGAAATCTATTAATTAAGAACCACAGAAAGAAAAAAAAGAACCACAAAAAGAAAAGAATCAACTATTTAATGTGTTGCAAATGTTGTGCATCTCCAACATTTGTCTAAGGTGGGGGGTGTTACGTCCTGACGACTCCACGATTCTATTCTTTCGTGGAGAGAACTTATTTCTCAATTGCGAATCACTCGCAGTTCCATGTATGCAATCCCTAAGGTATCAGAGAGTCTATTAGAGAGTCAATAGCGTGACCGATCGAAGATCGATTCTTAACGAAGGAATAATTAATATCACCCATCGACATCTAGAATGGACCGCTGATGGCAATGATGGGGGTAGAAAGACGATTAGAGTAAGAGGCAGGAATAATAAAATCGTTCTTTCTCTGTTTACTGAAGCTTGATTGGTTGTTGTTAATCTAACAACCAATCAGGCTAGTTAGAAACAACAGTAAACAGAGAAAGAACGATCTTATTATTCCTGCCTCTCACTCTAATCGTCTTTCTACCCCCAC
>NW_017299959.1:1011029-1011360 GCF_001594075.2 Trachymyrmex cornetzi
TATATTTCGAAACAATAACACTCAAAACAGGGTGAATCACCATCGAATCAAAATCCAAAGTCCGAAAAAACAGCGTACCTTAGGTATAATATATAAGAGCCCTTCGCGAGGACAGTAAGCACAGTCGAATATTAACTTAATCGCTCACGAGACGAAGTGCTGCCCGAATTATTATCATTGGTGCGGAGTTCTCGCGATCAAGTGCGTACCATCACCTTGCGGTCCAACTTCACCATCCCATATAAGGGAAGCTCTGAGAAGCCAACTCCGACCGCTGATCCTGCGAGGACTCCTCCCACAAGGACTTATTAGACTTTCTCTCTCTCTCCGC
>NW_017299959.1:1011643-1011951 GCF_001594075.2 Trachymyrmex cornetzi
GAAGCGAAATTACGCTGCGAGTAACTCGCATCTCTTTCTTTCCCTGCGAATTCGCGAAGCGTCAACCCGCTTTGAATAGTTCGCGACCCCTCTCCTTCTGTAATCACTCGAAGCGACCAAACGCTTCAGTTCTCTCTCTCTCTCTCTCTCTCTCTCTCTCTCTCCCTCTCCCTCCTACTCTCATATTCAGTTCCTTGAGTCAAAACTTCACCATCCGAATCCATATCTCTCTCAACATCACGACAGCCAAACTAAAGAGAATTTCATGCGTAGATGGTCAAGCGTAATCGCCATCGTGCGGGGCGTCG
>NW_017299959.1:1012265-1019008 GCF_001594075.2 Trachymyrmex cornetzi
TCTAACCCTTCCGACTCATTCCTTCACCTCGAAGATCGTACGGGTCCTATCCCTGGTTATAAGGATTAAGCTCCTTGACCAAAAATAGGGACCAACGGTGGCACTGTCTTGGGCGGCGTAACAGCGCTTCGTATTTGCCCCCTCCTAATTCCTACTTTCCATTAAGACAAAAATACTTTTGGGGCCTGGACGTAACAGTATTTTGCCTAAGAAAGAATTCATATTGGCGGTAAGATTTATTTTGGATTCGACCTTTTTCACTTTTAATAATAGGATTTACAAACAGAATTTTGGTGTGCCTATGGGGTCTCCGCTGTCGCCCATCATAGCTGACCTTGTGATGCAGAGATTAGAACGAAGTGCATTGTTACAGTATGACGAACTTCTTCCTTTCTATTATCACTATGTCGATGACACTTGTACTGCGGTTCCTGCTATTCAAATAGAACAAATTTTGGAATGTTTTAATTCTTCCTATCCTAGATTGCAACACACAATCGGAATCGGAAACGATACTTTGAATTTTTTGAATATTACCATAAAAAAAGATGATAATTCGTTGGAGTTTGACTGGTATCGTAAGCAGAGTTGTTCCAGTAGATATCTTAATTTTTTCTCTAACCATCTGATATCTCAAAAAAGGGGTACTATTATAGGACTGGTTGATAGGGTTTTGTTATTGTCGGAGAAAAGTACCATACGAATAATTTAAAATCGGTAATAATGATTTTACTTGATAACGATTACCTGTTGGATTTCATTTTTTGTACGATTATAATGACAGAGTTCAATACCATTTAAAGAAAAAAACAGGCTTACTAGAACTTTCAAATATTGAAGATTCGCCTAAAAGAACAGCTTGGTTTACGGTACCATACATACCATCCATCACGGAAAAATTCAATAAATTTCACAAGGACACAAAAGTATGATCGTTTTATAGCATAAATAAACTAAAAAAATTCATTAAAGCTCAAAAAGATCCTTGCCCACAATTTAACAAAAGTAATGTGGTGTACAAAATCAATTGTAAGGATTTTGATGCGTCTTATGTTGTCCAGACCGGAAGACAATTTAAAACGAGAATCGCAAAACATCGCAATCATATTAATTGGAAAACTTCTAATGATTCAGTTATAACTGCACATAGATTGCAATTTAAACATGATTTTGATTGGGATAACATTTTAATTGTTGACGAAGAACCGTGCTATAGCAAACGTTTAATTTCTGAAATGATTAATATCAAAAAGCGGAAGAACAGTTTAAATCATATTTTCTGACTTCTCCGATGAGTTTTACTTTGATTGATATTTAAGGGTAATAAATTTGATCTTTTAGATTGTTCTCAATTTTTCATATTATTTCACAGTTTGATTGAAATTTCAACATTTAGTCTACCAAATCACGTTTTTAAGAAGCCTCTTTTCAAAGGGGTGTTGGAGTACTCCGATTCCGATGTGGCTTCGTATTGGGGGGTTTTAGGGGTCGCTTGTTCCGAAATCGTGATCAAAATTTCGAAATTCAAAATGGCTGAACCAATATGACAGACGGAAATGTTACCGAAATCTCAAATGTGTTCCGATTTCGATGAAAATTTGTATAATGAGGTTTTAGGGCTCGCTCGTTCCGAAATTACGATAAAAATTTCGAAATTCAAAATGGCTGAACCAATAAGGCGGACGGAATTCTTAAAGGTTTTCCGATTTCGATTAAATATTGTATAAGGGGAAATCGCCCCTTTCGGGGTCGTTGGTTTCGAATCCGGGTCCAAAATTTAAAAAATCAAAATGGCTGAACCAATATGTAGAACGAAATTCTTAAAGGTTTTCCGATTTCGGTAAAATTTTGTATAAGGGGTATAGAGGACGATGATTTCGAATTAGTCTTCAAAACTTGAAAATTCAAAATGGCTGAACCAATATAGAAGATAAAATTCTTAAAGGTATTCCGATTTTGGTGAATTATAGTATAAGAGGGATTTAGGGGGTGCTGATTGCCAATATGGAGGTCGGGAATGTTATGGAAATGTTACGGAAAATGTTACGTAACCGTTACAGAAAAGTTATGGAAATCCTAAAGGTTTTTCGATTTTGGTGTAATTTCGTATAAGGGAGGGCTTAGGGGTCGTTGGTTTCGAATTTTCGAATTTTCGTATAGGGGGGATTTAGGGTGTGCTGATTGTCATTATGGAGGTCGGAAATGTTATGGAAATGTTACGGAAATATTACGGAAATGTTACGTAACCGTTACGGAAATGTTACGGAAATGTTACGGAACTGTAACGGGGATGTTAAGGAAATGTTCCGTATACGTTACGAAAATGTTACGGAAATGTTACGGCTATGTTTCGGAAATGTTACGAAAATCTTGAACGTTTTTCGATTTTGATGAAATTTCGTATAAGGGGGACTTAGTGGTCGTTGATTACGAATTCGGACTCAAAACTTAATTATTGCAAAATTGCAAATAGTATTGTTGCGCCCACGTGACCGATTTGCGAAGTCGCTCTCACATACACTCACACGCACTACTGAGCCGAAATAAACAACACGGACGTAAAAGAACAGAACGTTTATTAGAAAGGAGAACGCCGTTAGGATACAGGATGTAGCAAAACGCAAGAATACGTCCGAACACATCGACAGCTCACTTCCAGCGACCGATCGATACGGCACGGTCATCAGATCGATACAGCACGGGCGCAGGATCGATACGGCACGGGCGTAACACTGCCCTCCCTCTCCTAAATTGTCGACCCGACAATTTTGACTCGAGCGCCAAGCTTCAAAGGATTCTCCGGTTCCCGATCAGTTTCTTGCTCCCAACTGCGCTGCTGCAACAGTTTTCTGGAGCCCTGATTCTCTTGGGACTAAATTCTTTCCCTGGAGGCCTCCCGAATCCTCTTCCCTTCTGAGCAGGACCCCTCTTCAGTTCACGTCGGAGGGTAGCTAATCCTCCAGAGCGCGGAACCCGCTCGGGCATCTCCTCATCTTTACAAAGGAAACCTCGGGATCCTCTTGCCTCTTCTCATGAAGCCTTGCGCTCTTGTTTCTTCATTTTTCGGAAAGAGGGGGGGGGGAATTTAGCCACACCGTAGTACCTCTGCCCCCAATCCCCGCCTCGGCATCTGCCCTCTGGCCCGCGGAACTACGGCTCAAAAACTGCGGGCGAGTCGGTCTTCTTAAAAAAAAAAAAAAACTGCCTTTAAATATCAACAACACCGAGGATGTTGCTCCATCTGATGAACCTCTACAGGCACCGCTACCTCCGCTGAGCTCTACGCCACGGTTGATATTACAGCACGTAGCAGTAATCGGTAGTCTTTAAGCTGACTAATGAGCCCTTGCCGATTGCAGTACCTCCAGAGAAAATCCACCAAGGTATCCAATATTTCTGTAACTAAAGAAAATTATCACCGCGCGGCTGCAAAATAAACTTTCATTAATAATCTCTACATTAATAATTCTAATGACACTGTAACAGGGCTCTTTATTTATTATTATTTTTAACGAATTGGTATCTGTTTATTTACTTTATCCTCATTCCGTTCTACCAAATTCTCATTCAAGATAAATACATCTGAGCCAGTGTCAATTCTAAATGTGCATTGCTTATTATTTATTTCCCTTTAAAACAAAAATTCTCTGAATTACATTTAAATATATTTATCCTGAAAGAATGTTGATTAGTGACAAGGTTACATTGATTATTAATATTACAAGAACATTGCTTATCATTACAATAAATATTCTTCGGGGTTCTCTCGATTTCAGTCAAACTCACCCCGCAGAGATCGACTACTCCTTGTTTACCGAACCGCCCGGACATTCTGATCGGAAGTGCCCCTCCTTACCGCACTCCCAATATTCCTTCCCACTTCCATTTCCTTTCTTATAATTGTTTCTTTTTTCAAACTTTGAACATTTATTTTTATTAGTTTTTCCTTCCCTTTCTTTGCCAGTTTATTTTTCTTCCCCCTTATCTTTAATATCAGAAGTACCTTCTTTAAAATTGTGGAAATTTCTCTCTCCTTTTTTTCAAAATTATGATTATTCTCTTCCTTATACTGAGGACAATTTTCTTGAATTAGTTTAATTGCTTTTGCTCTTTCAGTAGCAACTCTTAATGATGTCACCCCCTCCAACTGTAACGCTCTTTTAACAAATCCGTCTGATAAAGCGGAGACAAACTGCGCGCATGCGACTTTATCGCGTATTACATCAGAACACTCCGGATATGCTACTTGAGATAATCTTTCTATGTTTGAACCGAGAGAAGCAATACTCTCCCCAAATTTCTGTTTACGATTCGTAAATTGAGAGTAATAGTTCTGTAACGATTGCGCCTCGCCGAAACGTAACTCTAATCGTGTTTTTAATTCTGAAAAATTCAAATTTTTTCTAAATTTTGTACGCCTTCCAACACCACTCGCGCTTTTCCTCTCAAGCACGACGCTAACACGACAACCTTCGTTTCAGCTTCCCAGCGATTTGCACGAGTGATCAAATTAAATTGAGCAAGAAACTCTCTCAGAGGTGCACTTCCGTCAAACGTATCCGGCTTCAATTTAATGTTTGTTTCTCCATGAAATGAAACACAGGATTCTACTCGTTCACGCGTATTCACACGATCACCATCACCCGCAGATAATCGCGTATTATCGTGAAAAGTAACGCACGTTTCAACGCGTTCTTGTACGTTCGCTTCCGCCGGCTGTCAAAAAACGTGTAACATCGCGATCGCGCGTGTTTGCGGAAAAATCTCTGTTAACGGAAGGACTTATCTGAGTGTTTCCGTTTCGTCGTTCCTCCCGTAACCGCTGGATTTCAGCATCGCGTTGTCGCAGAGAGTCCATGCAATGTAACAGCGTGCGTTGATGTTCCTCACGCATTTGTTGCATCTCGGTGTTGCATTGACGTGAGAATTCCGTGTATTCCGCTCGTGCGTGCCGTTGTTCCTTTCGCAGCTGCTGCATTTCCCGCAACACGGCCTGCAGAGCTACCGTCGTAGGCGACACCTCCTGCGACATCCTCACAGTTGACAGCACAGGAGATTGCTCCGTATCAATAACTCTCTTCTTTCGAGCTGTAGATTCCCGCACGGCACGCATCGAATGTTCAAGCGGGACGAGCCCCCAAAATGTTGCGCCCACGCGACCGATTTGCGAAGTTGCTCTTACATACACTCACACGCACTACCGAGCAGCCGAAATAAACAACACGATCGTAAAAGAACAGAACGTTTATTAGAAAGGAGAACGCCGTTAGGATACAGGATGGAGCAAAACGCAAGAGTACGTCCGAACACGTCGACAGCTCACTTCCGATTCCGTCTGTCTTGTTTGACAATTGACATCCAGTCGTCCGAGTAACGTGCGACCGATCGATACGGCACAGTCATCAGATCGATGCGGCACGAGCGTAACAGTATTATAAAAATTGCTTATACTATCTGATAGAAGACTCTATTTACTTTGTATTTATGTTTTTGAAATTGTATTTTTACCTTTTGTTTAAGAAATATTGTCTAAAAACAAACCGGTATCGTTGATCTTCCTCTATATAAGGGATGGATATTAATCGATAATTATAATCATATATAATATTTATTAATTTTTAAATTAAATGATCATATATAATATCTGGCTATGTATGAACAGATATGATTATAAAAGACCATATCTGTCTGTGTATGGACAGATTTGATTATAAAAGACCATATACCATATGTAATTTATATTTCAGCAGTGTACATGAAAGTGTTACGTATTTTGTATTTAAAAATGAAAGTATGACAGCGCTTTATGTATTTCATAATTTAAATAATAACATAAACCGTCAATCTTAGTATTTAAAATACAAAATACAAAATGCTTTTAATCTTTTATAATTAATACTGAAATGCAAAATATAAAATACATTTATACACTTCCATAAAATATAAACTGCAGAATATTTTCATGTACTTTGCTGAAATACAAAATACATGATACAATTGTCTTACAAATACTGATTTCAAATAAAAGTATTTTAAAAACATGCCCAGCTCTGACCGGAGATTAATAAAATCAAAAATAAAAGCTAAAAATAACAACAAAAATATATGATAAATGAATTGCCAGGGAACTAAAACAACTGAGTTCTAAGAAGGAGAATACGAGATACTTAAAAAGAGAAGATAATTAAAGCAGTAATACTACAATGATTCGAAGCTCCAATAACGAAGATCGTGTGACAAGGGAGGAAGTTTTTAGTTGGTAGGCAGTCTGTTCGGCGTTTCATAGAAAACAGGAACTGAACGAATCCAACACACCCGGTGAGCTCGGGCGCCAGGTGTCTTCCTCTGGTCAGGTTGATCAAATGAAACATCACCAGGCAGAAGGTGTACGAAGATTTTCTCCTCTAACGTAAAACAAAAAAAAGGAAGCAACATGTACTATGGTAACATTAGCGTTCGATAATAAATAATTGTATTATAAAATTGTTTATATGGTATTCAACTAAAGAATTCCATCCGCCATATTGATTCAACCACTTTGAATTTTCAAATTTTCAAATCGCCATAACGATTCGGTCATTTATCTTATTCAAACATTTTGAATCCAGATTCGCGCTGTAATATTATATTTCATAATATCTAAAAAGGAGAGTATAATGAAGAAGCGCGCGCGTAGCGCGCGCAGGGGATGTGCTAGTACATTAAACTTGTCGTCCAGTTTGCTTCAATATGTGATTGACGTA
>NW_017299959.1:1019767-1020818 GCF_001594075.2 Trachymyrmex cornetzi
CTTTTAGATTGTTCTTAATTTTTCATATTATTTCACAGTTTGATTGAAATTTCAACATTCAGTCTACCAACTGTTTGGGAACAATTTCTGTCTATCGACGTAGAATCCATCGGAAATTGCTAACTTAAATATTCTTATCATGATTTTTGTATTCACTCGTTTTACGACTACATATTTTATGAATCTGAGGATGGCTCGATCAAGTAGCCGAAACATGTAATTATTAGACAATCGAGACATCATATCACCGAGATATTGTAAGAATTTATATCGAGTAATTATATTATATATCTTTATTTTACTTTTAAGTTTTACTGATTATTGACTCTTATATGCCCTTTACTTAATTTTTATTTTTATTTGATAACGAGACTTTTTATACATATTTATATTAAATATGTAATAATAACACTACAAAAATAGGACAAGTACAAACCATAATAAACTTCGATGAATAAAAATGTCGAAAGAGAGAAAGCGATTAAATCTATGGAAATCTACGGAAAATCTAATTAATTTTTATCGTAATCTGTCGCTTCTCTAAATCGAAAGAAAAAAATTTTAAGAAAAAGGTATCCGAAAGAAATAATATCATTCTCCACCATTCTCTATCGAGTCCTGTTAGGAGAGTATTATTTCATCGAAATACCATAAAATATCAATAAAGACGTAATCCTGTGTAGAAAATTATTAGGGCTTAAAAAAGGGCCTTATAAATATACCCTAAAATTAATCGGGGCCTATTAGGATAGATTACTTGGGCCCTACATGACATGCAACAAATTGTTTATCAGGCCTCTATAAGGAAAAATTATCGAGACCCTATAAGAAAAAATTATCAGGGCTTTTATAAGGAAAAATTATCAGGGCCTTGTAAGGAAAAATTATCAGGATTCTATAAGGAAAAACTATCAGGGCTCTATAAGGAAAAACTATCAGGGCTCTATAAGAAAAAACTATCAGGGCTACGTAAAAAAAATTTATCAGGGCCCTGTAAGGAAAAATTATCAGGGCCTTATGAGGAAATATTACGGGAATTAATTTTATGTTA
>NW_017299959.1:1020837-1021440 GCF_001594075.2 Trachymyrmex cornetzi
CCACCATTCGCGTTGCTTGACCTCTGTAATCGTACGGAAACTGCTACTTCGATGATCCACGAACACTGAATGTTAATAAACGTATAGTTGTGATATATCTGTCAATATAATCCTGATAGAAATTTGTTCAATTTAACTGAACATTCAGTCAGTATTTTTTTGTACGTGCCCATACGCATTTTTAGGGGGTGAAACACCCTTTAGAAAAAAAATTGGTTTTTCTCTTTTTTTCAATCTCTTACAGTTCCGACGATATTCGCTTCCAAAGAGAAAAATTAATTTTTTTCCAAGGAATGTTTTATCCTTTAAAAGTGCGTACAGGCACATATAAAAAAATACGTGTCGCTTATTTTTGTCTGGAGAATAATATACTAATATGACATCCCTAATAAATCCTTTCCAGGCGCCTATAAGTTAGCCCTAATAAACAAGTAATTATAAAATTAATACATCCCTATCAAATCCCGATAAGAGCTTCATCAGATATAAATAAAAAAGCCATACTTATAGTATCTCTAATAAATCCTTTCCAGGCCCTTATAAGTTAGCCCTAATAAGTAAGTATTTATAAAATTAATACATCTCTATCAAATCCCGATAAGG
>NW_017299959.1:1022185-1026439 GCF_001594075.2 Trachymyrmex cornetzi
CCATGCTGCCTCAGTAGCGGTCGTTAATGACGTCACGTTGGGATACCGAGACTTGTTAGTAACCCTTTCAACTACGCCCCATACATAGTAGTCCAGGGGATTTAAATCTGGGCTGTTGGGAATCCTTTTGACGACTGCGGGGTTCCTCGCGGTGTGTTCTTTCGAGTGAATTTTCCTCGCTGGCATACTAGAATCTTCGTTAGACTGTTCTGAAGCCGTATATTTTGCCACAACGTCATAAACAGTTGATCTCGGGTATCCAAAAAACCGAATTATTTCAGTTGCTGAGCGCCCGGCGCGAAGGCCTTCGATGATCGCGGCTCTTCGGTTATACTCTGCACTTGGTTTCAACATCGCGGCCATTTTGATAATATGACTGTTTACTAGAAACATCAAGCTTTCTCGGACGCCAACAACAACCACTGGCGGAGGCACAATATAGCGAAAAATTTAAATTGAAATTTGTCCGGATTTTGATGCCGCACCGTGTATACTTAAAAAATTACTGAAAATCTACCATAATTAATAGTACATTTACGGTAGTAAAAATTCTAAGCTCACTATCGCATAATTATCAAAAAAGCTTTTTGTTGTTAACCGTATCAAAAATATTTGACATAGCATTGTGCTCTCGAGGTATAATTAATTATCGTAGGTAGCTCGTAATTTATTATAAAATCAACAGGAAACGATATGGAAACGATAAAGAATGGTGGAGAATGATATTATTTCTTTCGGATATCTTTTTCTTAAAATTTTTTCCTTTTGATTTAGAGAAGCGATAGATTACGATAGAAATTAATTAGATTTTCTGTAAGTTTCCATAGCTTTCATCGCTTTCTCTCTTTCGACATTTTTATTCATCGAAGTTTATTATGGTTTGTATTTGTCCTATTTTTGCAGTGTTATTATTACATATGTAATGTAATCGCGAATGTGCGTAGCGGTCATCGACGCGAGTCCTTTGGTGTGGTGCGATGAGACGTGTGTGCGGCGATTCCAGTCGCTAAGCTACAGCGCGCTTCCCTTCTTGCCTCTCCAACGCGCTGCCGGCTCATCGTTTGATAAACTTGCCCAGGCTATACCTCGAGCGGCCGGAGCGTTTTTGTCGGCGCGTTCTCATTGCAAACATTAATATCTCGATTATTATTACGAATATCGCTAAACGGTAAAGGACTTTTATGTTTATTTCGATCCATCTACCTTCCTGTGGGCGGTGGGAGAAGTCTCGCCGGACACCCTGTATATACAGGGCAGCTCCAAATTTTGGCCCCACCCTGTATATACACAATATGCGTGCGTGCCTGCGTGCGTGCGTGCGTGATTGAGTGTGAACGTTTCATATATTATACGTCTACACGTTTCGTAAAAATTAAACGCAAAAGGAAATTATATTTAAATATAATTAGTATTTAAAGGTCAGTCATTGCATATTCTGATTTAAATACGTGATTGAATACGTATAAATATTACACAAATCACGATAGAACACATTCAATGTCACTCAATACTTTTTATTAACCTTCTGACCGCCGGCATTTTTTCTTCTAGAAAAGTGATACTTGATCGAAAATTTCCATACAAGTGTCTCCCAACTAGTGGTAGATATATACCCATCACAGGTGCGCGCCTAAAGGCGTCATGCCGGCGGGCGGTGGTATAAGCGTATGCATCAATTTTCGGAAATTTTTTGCTCGAAAACGGTGCATTTTTGCGGAAAACTTGTAAGTGCCTTTTTTGTTCAGAATTTTGTGAAGTATACGAAAAAATTTTTGTTCTGAGAAAATTGAGTTTTTAATTTTTTTCCCGCAAATCGTCAATAGAAAATCTTGAACTTTTCGACTCGCACTGGACTAATCTGTGATTATTCATTTTTTACTTTCCTTTCGCATTACCCAGGGCTAACGGCGTGGACGTAGAAAGTATTGTAGCCCCTTTTTCTTATTTTTTCTTGTATTTTTATTTTTTAATTTTTTTTTGGTTTTTATGCAAAAATCGAAGATGTAAGTTTAATTAGATGACAGAATCGCATTCAGCACGCCAAAATATGCTATGAATGACAAATCTGATCAAAAATATATGATTTTAATTTTATGCGCCTAAATGCGCCATGCCGGCGGTCTGAAGGTTAATAGCATTCGTAAAGAATAAAAAATAAGGAAATCAACTAAACTCATTGTTAGTAAAACATATTGTATGCGTATCATGACCTGTTTTCGATAGAAATTAGGCAATCATTCTTGATAAGTACACAAAATACACAACATGCACTTGGTCAGAAAAATCTTGGTCACTAAAATCAAGTATTATTGAGTATACAAAACAATTTATTCAAAAGTAATTAGATTAATTTAATTAATTTAATTTATTCAATTTATTAATTAATTTTTATTCACCAGTTTTTATACATAAAACAAAGTATGTGTTTAACTTAACCTTTAGTAAGTCGCGTGAAAATTTACGTGCTGTTAAACAAATTAACCTGGGGCTGTGGTTACCCCGCAAACTAATTAAAAATTAATTTCTTTAAATAATTTTCAATTAAATATTAATAAATTTACTTTCTCTCTAAATATGCTTTACGCAAAAAAACATATCTTTGATATCAATATTTTACATTTAAAAAATTAATATGTCGAACCTATAATTCAACATTTTTAAAAATTACCAATGATACGAATATAAAAATAAAAGTATTTTTTTGTCAATATTTTGTCAATGCTGCATTATAATTAATTATTGGATATAAAATAATTAACTCAAGTAGAACAAAAGCGTTGAGGAACGGTTAAAGAAATGTTTTCCGTAACGCTAAGTAACCATTACAAGTGTCCATGAAGATTAATGTTTCATGCGTAATCAGCTCAGAAATAACATTAAAAATTAAAATGTACACGTATTATTCCAAACTCGGTTGGAATTTTCTTGTAATAAATCGAAGATCGCAAAACCGCAAATTGAATAAAAAAATAACTCCAATATTACATTCAATTGCCATATATATTTTCTTTAAAATGTAAATGAGTATCAATCAATTTGTAATGTAATTGCTACTATTATGTTTTGTGCGCAAATCGTAAATTTCCATTGATATACCTCTGTATTTTTTTATATGACAACTACTGATTATAGGCACCATCGATTTGGGAGGAATTTGGACGAATCATCGTTGTGGTGGGGAGTAACAAAATCACATGAACGAACGAAGCGTCTTCATTCTCTTTTCCTTTTCCATGGGGATGATAATTAAAGCGCGACAGAATGTGCGTAACGTACGACATGCTCATGGAGGTGTTCGATCGTAAGAGATATAAGGCACCGTGATAGCCGTGTAGCCTCAGTTTGTCGACTGGTGCCTCGCGAAAGAGGTACTCACATCCACATATTCTCGTGCCTCGATATAATCCTTTTATCGATATAGCCTTTCTTCTATTTTTTCTCTTTTCAAATACGTCGCGGTACATGAGGCCTGTTCTTTTTGGCTGAACTTTTGCACTAGTTCATCTTTCTTCCTTTTCTCTCCAGCAGGAAAGAAGAAGAAAGATGAACTGGTGCAAAAGTTAAGCCAAAAAGAACAGGACTATGGTCACACTCGCGAATTCAGTCCCGTCTTTACAGTGAAACTTCTGCACGCATTTGTTTCTTACCGGGAAGATTTCATAACAACAAAAGCACGTGAAGAGTAGCACTGTAAGTATTAACATAATATTACGTGCGTTGCGCGCAGATTATTGTTATCATCGCATAGTTACGCAATTCTTTATCTATCAAGCCAGTTCAGTTAGATCTATGTTAGAAAATTGTTAATTCGTAATTGAATGATTTGATGAAATACCTAAAAGTTTAACTGAATAGAGCTGAAAATAATTTTGTTGGATTATCAAAATTGTAGAAAATTCAAGCACTGAATAGTGCAAAAAAATTTGACATTCAAGCAACTAGATTGAGCGATCTGCATAATTATTTTGATTATTCAATCAAATTATTTTTGGAACTGCATTTTATTAAATTTTTAGGCATTTTAAAAACCAGTCTTTCCATATATCAATATATTCCTCGCGACGTAGATTATGATCATGACTATTACCTTTTTATATTTAATTGTAAGATAATACTTGACGAAAGATTTTAACAAGGTATTATAGTCCAGGAGATATGACACTAAAATGGTCATGATTTGTTACCGCTTGAAATCGTCATAATTCGTCATTTATTAGGTAAACATGCAGGAAACGCAAGTATGGCAAACCTCCC
>NW_017299959.1:1026542-1026751 GCF_001594075.2 Trachymyrmex cornetzi
GTCAAAAAAACCAATCGGAAGGTAGGTGCCATACCGTTTCTGTGCATCGAAGGGGCCGTCAAATCAAGCTAAAGTTGTAAATTTTTTAGTGAAAAAGAAAAGATTTGTTACCGGTTTTTTTGTACATTGCCTATTTTCACTACGAAACATACAAAAATACACATGCCATACCGTTTGAGTGGACCTAAGGGGTCGCTATGCTCGTCCTA
>NW_017299959.1:1031166-1031685 GCF_001594075.2 Trachymyrmex cornetzi
ATTAAAATTTTTTTATAGATAATTCAAATAAAAAACAATCGAAATAAGCTTTAAAAAATTACTTATTTTATTTATTCTATATATAATTATATATTAAACAACTGTTTATTATATTAATTTAAGTGTAACTCTTAAGAATATAGTGTGTGTTGTATTTACCAAATATAATTTTTCTTAAATGTAAATCAAAGAACGAATGTTTTTGCTTCCCACCGACATAACTGAACAAACTCGCGACTGAATCAATCATAACTCTTCGTAAGATATTTAATGTTAATGATTTCATGTCTGTTCCATCTATTCGTGAGAGTTGCATAATCTACACAAGTCAATGAGATTAAATAAATAAGATTAATATATAAATGAGATTAAATCTTTTCGTATATATACTACAAAAATTGCTTTAAATATACATACCAATGCTTTACAATCAATTTTATTATCCATTAATAATTGTTCTAATTCCTTTAATTTGTCTAATGTTTGTATCGGAAAAAAATCCATATAGTAGTCCGATTC
>NW_017299960.1:0-330 GCF_001594075.2 Trachymyrmex cornetzi
GGGCCGGCATTACACGTCCGGGAATCCGGTACAGCGGGTACGGGTTCTTGCCGGTTGTCGAGGGGCGGGCGTTTGACACCGTCGGAAGATACCGTGGGGAAGGTCGGGGCTCGTGCTGTAGCGTATGACCGGCGTCCAGCGCTAGAAGTAAGTTAGCGACTCTCGATGCGAGTACCGAGGATATCGAGTAGAGCGGCGGAGCGGAGCTCCGGAAGAAACTTGTAATTGCGTACTCCATGTAATTAATTCTACTTTATCACATTTTCTCAAATATAATTGTTCTTATTATTACGCTCTCGCGTAGTTTATTCTTGTGGCCTATCTCTCTCG
>NW_017299960.1:500-1542 GCF_001594075.2 Trachymyrmex cornetzi
GAGGGAGAGAAGATACTTTTGCGTACTTTGAGTACCGAGAACACGCGACGAAGTTGTGCCGTTGCTCGCGAGTACGGTTACAATATATACGGGTAAGATGCCACCTCCTATGGGAAAAGATGTCACAAATAATGAAATAATGTGATGCAATATAAACTTGCGTATTTTACTTATTTATAGTTCATAGTCAAGGATTTAAGCTATAAGAATATAAAGGTATGATAAAACATAAATTGACGAAGTATGAGAGTAATTTAGGAAGTAAGTTGGACATACTTTTATTCGTTTAAACAGCATTTCATTAACTTAAAATATTTCGAATTATATAAAAATATAAAGCATCCAAAATTTTAATTCATAAAATCGTTTTAATAACGGTTTCAAGCAGGAAAAATTGTGTTTTGTATTTACTGTCATCTTATCCCCAAGTGTAAGAGGAATATTCAATTGCAACTTTTATGCATATAAGAATATTACAAATTATCATCTATATCATCCACATGATCTCCAGGGAACATAGATTAAAACCGTATATCATTTGCCCGGTTTTACAATAAGCATCGAAATACAGACCTTAGCTATTAGCATATCAAATATAACAAAGAGCATGTTTCACGATCTACCTTTTCGTATTTCGAATAATCTTTACCAATCGACTTTGGCACGAACATGTTCATCTCTGCCGATAACTGCGCAACTGTTTATCACACGCTTTTGTACAGTCAGTATAGCCAACGCATGTTCTATAAAAAAATTATAAACAAAGTAGCATTTTTTTCCTTGTGGTATCTTCCCTCGAATTATCTTATGTGTGATTTTTTAATTTTTTCAAATTTGTTTAAATGGCTGTGCTAATTTTAGTCTTAACCCTTACCGTACCATCTACAATTTGGTGCCTCATCCATACCATCAAGGGTCACTTAAAATCTCTTCGTTTTTTCACCTCTTCAAAATAATTTCAAAAATCTCTAAAATTTCACCAACATACTTTCAACTTTCTAGAATAAATATTGACTCTTTATTTTGGAAAATAATAAAATGT
>NW_017299960.1:3281-3807 GCF_001594075.2 Trachymyrmex cornetzi
AACTCCACCATTCATTTATGCAGTCAAGTGCAATATCCAAAGGGACATTCGTAAAGAGAGACACAACATCTAATGAAACTAATGAGTAATTATTATCAATTTGAACATTTTTCAATACATCAATGAGTTGAAAGCTATTTTTTAAACTCTACATTACATACACGTATTTTTAACCTATCGATACTGTACAAATGCTGTGGTGTTATTTTCTTAATGATGCATAATTTAATGAATCTAATGTGCCAAAGATGAGTTCCAAAGATACACAAACCTCAAGTCCCGCTTAGAATTATAGTGTCGTCTGTTGGTAGTCCACTACATGCATTAGCTACGTTTTTACATAAAATACTGTTCGAATCAATTCCAAGGGCCGAGAGTCACTTAAAAAATAGCTTTCAACTCATTGATGTATTGAAAAATGTTCAAATTGATAATAATTACTCATTAGTTTCATTAGATGTTGTGTCTCTCTTTACGAATGTCCCTTTGGATATTGCACTTGACTGCATAAATGAATGGTGGAGTT
>NW_017299960.1:4386-6934 GCF_001594075.2 Trachymyrmex cornetzi
CAGTTTCTTGGTTGACGGTACCATTCATTCCTTTTCATACAGAAAAATTTAAAAGGTTTAATTCTAATGATATTAGAGTGTCTTATCACAGCCCGAATAAAATGAACAAGTATATCAAAGTTCAGAAAGATACACTTAACAAAAATTGTAAAAACAATGTTGTATATAAAATATCCTGTAACGATTGCGACGCATTACGTTGGTCAAACAGGAAGACAATTAAGAACACGAATCTCGGAGCATCGAAATCACATAAAACATAACACCACGACGCGTTCTGTTGTAACAGAACATAGATTGCAGAACAATCACGAATTTCGTTGGGACAATGTAGAAATTCTGGATGAAGAGCCAATCTATAAGAAAAGATTAATTTCTGAAATGGTCAATATCAAGAAACAAACAAACAGTTTAAACTTACAGACGAACACCGAAGGTCTCCATAGAGCATATTTACCAATTATAAATAAAATATGTTATTGAAACTCGCTCTCGTTGTTTAGATGAAAAGTAGATGTGACGACAGGCAGACGTGTTACAGTAATTGGAAAAATTGTAACGGGCAGTACATCTTTCTTGGCCTTTTTTGAGAAATTTCCTTTTGTTTGTGAAATCCAACAGTGAAGGTGCGAATGAATTAACTCATTTTTAATTTTAGAGGTAATAATCGAGACTATTGATTATACTTACAGTTTTTTCAACGAGATCGACAATCGATTGACTTAATTTTTTTCTTCGATGGATTAATATCACGACAAGATTAATTTTTTATACATATATAATTTGTTCTCACTTCTGAAGAAGACTCGAAACAAGAGTCGAAACGTTAAGCGGATATTACTTATTTAGATTAGACCATATTGTTCAATTTTATGATTTTGCGTTTGTAATTTTTGCGTTTTAATATTGACCGTTTAACCAACATTATTGTGTATAATATGAATATATATTAAGTTTGTTTATCTAATTACTGACTCTTACACCGTCCTATATATTTACCATTTAATTCAATTTGTTATTAAGAGTCCTATTAAATTTGATCATTTGCTAATTAATTATATCATTCGAATTTTTTATTTTATCGTTCTCTAACAAACGTATACAAATCACGAAAATAGTAGATATTATTTGAATATTGATTTTAGGAGTACTAAAAATATTATACTGTGTGTGTGACGGACACACACACAACTTACTACTTTTTTCAAAGTTACTCGCTACCGATACGTCGTCCCACGGCGTTCCACTTCAAATCGATCCATTTAACATGTCAGTCTGTTTCTTAAGATATGTGCTTTAATGTAGATGTGCCACTTTTTATTACTTTTGAGATTTGATATCAAATATCACTTATAAATGTGCAAGTGCGAGAACATCGATTTTAGGATCACTTAAAGGAATAGTTTGCCAAAAAGTTGCAAAAATTTAAAATTCGGTTACACAGGGTGTTTCAGAAATAGTTGGCCAAACTTTGAGAGCATATTCCACTCATTGTAAGAATGAAAAAAATCATATAAACATGAGTTCGAAACGCTTCTTTTCTAAGTTGTAAATTTTTTTATTTTATACTTATATCTATATTTTATTTTATACTTATATCTATTTTTTATTTTATACTTATACCTATATTTTATTTTATACTTGTATCTATTTTTTATTTTATACTTATATCTATATTTTCATTACACAAATTACTGGAAATGATTTCCTTCTGCATCGATGCTTTGCATCGATGTCGCGTGGATCGTCGAAGACGTTCAAAAATTTTCGGATATTTTTGAATATTTCGTACTTTTTCACACGCAGCGATAATACGATTTCGAAGTACTTTCACAGTAGCAACAGGAGTATCATACACGAGGGTCTTAAAATGTCCCCATAAATAAAAATCCAAAGGATTCAAATCGGGAGAACGTGAGTCTTCCTCTACCAATCCATCTATTGATGTAATTATTATTCAGGAACTCTCAAGCAGTGCGGCTGAAATGTGCTGGAGCTCCATCATGCATGAACCACATTTGATTGCGTATCTGTAGTGGAACGTCTTCTAATATTAGAGAGGGTTGCGTTTCCAAAAATTGTCTGTAATTGTTACCATTAAGTGTAGATGAGAAAAAAATTTGTCCAAGAAGGAAATTTCCAATAACACCAGCCCATACATTGCACGAAAACTTATGTTGATGTTGAGATTCAATAATATCATGCGGATTTTCGTATGACCATAGATGATTATTATGATAATTTGTTATAGCATATTCAGAAAAATCTGCTTCGTCTGTGAAAAATATCGACACTTCAAAATTTGGGAAAGTACACTGTTGCAAATACAACTAAACAAAAATTACTCGTGATGGATAATCCACTGGTAAGAGAGCTTGTACTCGTTGTATGTGATAAGGATGCAAAAGAGCTTCGTTTAATACCCTCCACATACCAGATATGTAAATATGAAACCGGAATTTACCAATAGATAGCCATAACTGTCAATGTAGTTGCCG
This sequence comes from Trachymyrmex cornetzi, assembly GCF_001594075.2. Taxonomy (NCBI): domain Eukaryota; kingdom Metazoa; phylum Arthropoda; class Insecta; order Hymenoptera; family Formicidae; genus Trachymyrmex; species Trachymyrmex cornetzi. Next base: position 6,885 of record NW_017299960.1, read on the forward strand.
TCAGACCGCGTCATTGACGCCATTTCCTTGTTCTGACATCTGACAAAGAT
>NW_017299960.1:8017-21372 GCF_001594075.2 Trachymyrmex cornetzi
AATAAAATATTTTTTATCATTTTCATGCAATAAACGTGTATTTTCTATTAAAAAATTTCGGTTTCATATTTACATACCTGGTAGTGGAGAAAGAACCGTTTTGCATGTCTAATGCGATCTGTCTCGTACTAAGTCTTGGATTTTCTATGACTCGTTTAATCACTTTCCATGCAACTGCTCGAATGGTTTTGTTTCGTCCTCGATTAACTATATTGGGTAAGAAAGATCCTGTTCCCCTAAGTTGATGATAGACCGAACTGAAGGTATATTTAACAGAGCATCGTTTTTGAGGGAAGATTTGTTGATAGAGATTGAGCTTCTCTGCAGTTTCCATTAGCTCGCCCATACATGTAGTAGATATCTGCCAATTCGATGTTACAATAAGCTGCCACCGTTGATGAATACTATCTTCACTCTTAAATGCTTAAATAAAGACTGATTCCAATTCCATACAAACCTATCTAATAACTCTTTGTTTATTTTTAGAAGGTAAATAGAAGTACAATTCATGAAACGTCGAAGCGAGGCATGCCGTCCGACGTAAATACGTACAATTTAAATAAAAAATGTTTAGAGCTTGGAAAGGAAGCGTTTCCGAACCCATGTTTATATGACTTTTTTTCATCCTTACAATGAGTGGAATATGCTCGTAGAGTTTTGCCAACTATTTCTGAAACACCCTGTATACTTGTAACTAGAAGTCATATATACGTCATTTATACTGTCGCGCGAAAGTAATTTACTTTTTTACCATTACGCAGCGCGCATTCCCGTAAAAGAAACGCAGCGAACTGTATATGAAGAGGAGCGCGCGCTCGGCTTCACTTAGGTTTGCTTCAGTTAATGTATAATCCTATTTGATATTTTTAGTTAGCTCGATTTTTTGGATAACATATTGTGAATTTGGTGACATATTTATTAAGAGGAAGCTCACATTGGGTTAGATTGCCGAAAAAATGACTAAAATTCAAAAAGTTGATTATACTTACTAAAAGCTATATTTACAAGTTTTTTATGTCGCTCATTCTAAATCTGAGATCAGAATTGCAAAATTCAAAATGGCGGATCCAATTTGGCTCACAATAATGCAAAGAGTAGTCATATTTGATATTTAAATACTCACTTGTATTTATAAGTTTATATCATAAGATGTAAATTGTAAAAGAAAAAGGTAATGTCCATTAATAACGTCTGAAAACAATATTTTTTATTTTATATATAAACTTAATTTACGAATAAAATAAATATATAATTTATTTTTGATATCCATATTATAACTGTTTTGTTAGAATACTGATTAAAAAAAATTATATTGTAATTTAAATTGAATAATGCTTTTTGAAATTGACTTCTTTTAAAATTAAGTTAATTTAATCTTATAAATTCTAAAATAACTAGAAAAAAATATTAAAAAATGAACAATGCGAAAAATCGTGTAAACCTGATTCGTCTAATGATCAATTTAATTTGAAATCCCGTTAAAAATAAAAGTTATTTTGATCTCGAATTCGTGTTCAGCGAATTAACAAACCTATAAATACAAGCCAATATTAAGGTATGATTATTTTTTGTATTTTTATCCGCTATATTGAATCAGCCATTTTGAATTTTATAATTCTGACCTCAGATTCGGGTTCAGCGACATAAAAAACTTATAAATATAGCTTTTGGTATAATAAAACTTAGTGAATTTTGGCCACTTTTTCGGCAATCTATCCTGTGCAATGATGGACATTTGGCACCGCGTAATTTAGAGAATCAACCCCTCCATTTTTGCCCCACTAAATGATACCGCGCTCGGCCAAGCTTCAGCGCTGAGCGAGTGAAACAGCGATAGCAGACAATCCTTTTCGCCTTTGGTAACATTCGGCGCACCAAGAGCAACTGAAACAGCGAGAGAGACAGAGAGCCCTTCTCGTTCTAGTTGCTTGTTTTCAAGCGATCGAAAGGTGAAAATGCTTTCTCGGGAATCTCGATGTATATCTGTAAGGCAGAAAGAAACATTCAGACAACGTATAAATTTTAATAAATTTTAGTAATTATATACCCCTCCCATTAATGTATAATAGCAAAAATGATTTTATATAATATAGGATTTTGAGTATTAGTTACACTTGCGCGGCCTGTAAAATGCGCACGGAGGAACATAGGACAACTTTCTTCACCAATATCAGAAGTACATATGGATATCAAACTGCCAACACAATGAAGAACTGGATCAAGAACAACAGGTTATTAATCAAGATCGCGATAAAGATAGAGTTTCTACGTAAATGTTTAGAGATGTCGATATTACCGTCGCATTTGAACAATACTTCATTATACAAATTAATTTTTCATAGTAATAGATATAAGAATCGTGCCAATAGGAAGATAACGAACTGCGTAAGGGCGATATGCAAATTGGAAATCAACGATGGGTTTTCTCAGCAGAGAATTACCAAAAAAAGAATAATAGAATTTAATAAGGTTATTATTGATAGGTTACCAATAGCATTACAAAATGAATTCATTGACACACAAAACACCAAATTTAATAAGGCATATCAAAAAGAACATAGGTTAATGATGAAAAAATTTGACTGGTTAATGAGAAAATATAATTTTAACGAAGTTAGGAAAATTAAACCAATTAATTACATTTGTGATGTTAATACTTTCAATTCGAAAAAGTCAGATGATAATGATGTAAATGTATCAAAGGCAGGTAATAATAATATGACTAACAATAATTAATCAATTGAAGCGTTATAAAATTTTACTTAACCCTATGGACTATGTTAATGTTAGGTACGATATGAATAAGCTAAACAATAAATGGTTCATTAATTTGTCGAAAACTCACATACCAGATTATGTTCACGCGTTGTTACAGTTAGGGGAAAATTTTTGCTTGCCAACTACGAATCTAAAAGGTATTATAATAGAAATGATTAAAAATATAGAGAACAATTTTCGTAAAATTAGTAATATTAATGTATCGGATGTCAGGAATAGTATTATTTCATTCATTAATGGTATCAGTTTCAAGAAGAATGCGATTGAAAAAAATGTATTGAAAATGCTATTGGCAACAAAAAATTTTATCAGAGAAAATCCGAACATCATATATGGTACACTCACGCGGACAAGGGCAACATAGTGGTGGCGATGGATAAGAATGAATATATTAGCAAAATGACATTGTTACTTGAGGACGCAAACACTTATATGCTGATTTCACGGAATCCGATTAATAAAATTATAACGAAACTTAAAGAATTAATTAAAAGATGGAAAAAGAAAGAATTTATTAATGATGGCACGTATAAATGGTTAAACTGTGCTAATCAAACATTACCACGAGCGTATGGGGTCCCAAAAGTACATAAAGTAGATAAGTCGTTGCGCATAATCATTTCTTCAATAGGGAGTCCGTTACACAAGTTTGGCCAAGTATATACACGGAATACTACATGACAGTTTAAAGGTGAATGAATATGTGGTGAATAACAGTTTTCAAATCAGGAAAAGGATTGACAATTTAAATTTAAACAAGGATGACTTATTATATTCGTTAGACGCTGTATCATTATTCACGAACATACCTATTGATTTGGCTATCAACGCGCTGAACGACAGATGGGAAGAAATTAAACTAAAAACGAAACTTAACAAAAATGAATTTTTCACAGCTACTCGCTTGATTCTTGACTCGACTTATTTTACGTTCAATGACATGTATTACAGACAATCTTATGGTTTACCAATGGGCTCACCACTGTCCCCTGTCATAGCTAACTTAGTTTTACAGGACCTTGAGACCAATTGTCTCAATAGATTATCGATCAAACCTACCTTTTATATGAGATATGTTGACGACATTGCATTAGCAACAAGTAGTAGCAACGTTAAAAAGATATTAAAGGAGTTTAACGGTTACCATGAAAGATTACAATTTACGTTAGAAGAGGGGAAGGATAGATTAAATTTTTTGGATGTGACTATGATTAAGGATAACAACAATAAAGTGACATATGATTGGTACCAAAAGCCCACATCATCGGGAAAAATGTTAAATTATTTCTCACAACACCCATGGTCACAAAAGTTAGGTGTCATGTATAACATAATTGATAGGGCATTACTTTTATCACATCCGAGATTTCACAATTGTAATTTAGATAAGGTGATTAGAATGTTATTGGAAAATGGATATCCTTTACAATTAATAATTACAACAATAAAAAAAAGAATTTTTAATAAAATGGATTTAAATAAGAATAGGGATAATAAGATAAATGATCAAACGACCACTAAGAATGTGAAATATTTCACGATACCGTTTATCGCAGAATTAGGAAATAAAATAAAAAATCTATTTAGTAAATATAAGGAGATAAAAGTTGCATACAAAGGTCTTAATAAATTAAATAGTATAATTAGGGTGCAAAAGGACAGGATAGACAAGATGTCACATAGTAATGTCGTATATAAAATAGCATGTAGAGACTGCACAGCGACTTACGTTGGCCAAACAGGTAGAAATTTAAAAAATAGAATTGCAGAACATAAGAATCATATCAAATGGAATACGAATCAAAAATCAGTAATTACAGAGCATAGGATGAATTTTGCACATGAATTTAAATGGGACGATATTGAGATTTTGAACGAGGAGGTGATTTTAAATAAACGACTTACATCTGAAATGATTTACATTAATAAACAAAAGAGGGGATTGAATTTACAAAATAATACGGAAAAACTGAGCTCAGCATATGAATGTTTATTAGCGAAAATATAAATATGTATCCGTGAATGTTTATAATAGTCGGCGAATGTATGACACATGATTAGAGGTTGGAGATAATAATAATTGAATTATATTTGAACGATTTTAGTAGAACGTTGACATCAGACATGAACATTATAGAGAGATTTATAGATACGTTTTAAAATATCATGTAAGGAAATTTGTGTAACTAAATTGATATTATATCTATAAGAAGAGAAGAGGTAATAGACATTGATTAGTATGTAGTGTTTTAGGGAACTCAATGATATTGATGTATATACGTAAAGAATGTTGAGAAGGATCCGATTCACAGGATCGAAACGTACATTATAATAAAGAGGATTTTATCACACGTTTACAACTGGTGTTATTGACTTGAAAAGGCTTTAAATACTTTATGAAAAATGATTTTAAAATGCGACAGTTTACGAGATATTAATTGTTTACGATTTTCTATGCGAGTTATATACCGCGTTTATGAACATGGTCTTCAAGAACTCGATGTGATCGAGCGCATAAAGTGCGAGATCAGTATGTGTGGAGATTCCACAATCGAATCCTGTTTAATTTTTTTCCTTTTTTTCATGTATCTTTTTTTGAAATAAATAAAGATATTAATAAATTAGGGCAAATATATTTTTATATAATTATTGAATTTATATGTGCACTTTTAAATGTTTTAACCCATAGCACAGAAAGATTGCAAAATAATTGCAGATATATCTCGTTGCAATGTTGTAATATTGCAAACAGATTGCACAATGTATTTGCAACATTGTTGTAATGTCATTGCATTATAAAAATGTCCACCTTCAGCAAGATTGCGCTGTAATGTCATAGCAATGTTGCAGCGCAACTGTATTTACAATTATTATTAAAAATAATTCTTTTATTATTACTAAATATAATTTGAAAGCAATTTGTTATATAAATAAAAGAATGCAGAAAAAGAACTAATCAATATATATTTTATTATAATTATTATATTTTATACTTTTTTAACTGAAAATTTTATATGCAGGTATATGTATCCCGTATAAAAATATATTACTAGTGTCACTGCTAGTGCAATGGTGCAATAAGTACATTCGACAAGTAGTATCACTAGTAGTGTAATAGTGGTGGAGAAAATTTCAATGAAATTTCACTAAAGTTATATTGGAAAAATAAGTATTATTGATTAGTATGATATTTCAGAGGATACACGACAAAATTATAATAAAAAAAAGTTTCCTTTATTAATTCGAGAACTAATTTAATGCTCTTATGCGGTCATCCATCCGAATCTGTATCTCCACTTCGCATGCATGACTTTTGCGATCGTACTGGAACTACTCCTTCAAAGAACGATGGATATCTATAATGCTAATGGACGTATATGATGTTGTGAAAGAGACGGAACACGTACAGAAAAAAAAATTAATGTTAAATATAATTGTAATGTATAAATGAAGATATTTATGATAATAACTCATTTTTAACATATAAATATGTAATAATATATTATATAATAATATAATAAAAAATATTATTTTTAGTAGCTAAAATAATATTAACTGCTTTAATGATATATATGTATTTTTTACTCTAATAAATTGCTTATACTAAATATTATAATTACTGAAAATATTTATAAGTTATGTCGCCATACACTACTACAATATAGTAACAATACTCTAATAGCGTACACTAGCAGTAACGGTAGTGCAATAATGTTAGACACTACTACTAGCACTACTGGCTCAGCAGTGACACTATTGCGTACCAGTAATGATACTTATACTGATGTCAGTAGCAACACTATTGTCTATCAATAGTGACACTACTGCAGTAGCAGTGACACTAGTAGTATATTTTCATACTGTTCTATACGACTCTTTAAATTTTTTACATATGTAGACAAATATTTTACATTTTTTCGCAAATATATATTTTACACTTTATGCAGGTATGTTTATTTTGTAAATATTCTTAACTAGTGAAATGAAAATAATAAGAAACTCCACGAATATTATTTAATTTTTTTTTGCAATATACAAAGAAATTTTTCAATCCAAATATTCCAAAAAATTATGAGAGTGGATTATAAAGTTTGAAAAATCATGTTGAATGGCGTCGACAACAAATATTTCAACGAACAATATAATTACTAATGGCTCCTGCACACTGGATGCAGAAACACTTACCGTGCGGCAAGTAACCAAGCTTACAGCTCCTAATATGTTCATTCTCATACAGCAAGAAACTTGTAGCAACGTTGGTGCAACACTTCAACGTTGCATATTGCAATACAATGTTGCAAAGACATTGCGAAGACTTCTTTTTGTAATATTACTTCAGTAATTATTTTAAAAATTGCAGCATTATTTAAAAAATATTTCCAGTAAGAGATACAAATTGACACAAGATCCTGTCCTTGTTCTATAATCAGTAAGAAACAAAGGCAGAAAATGACTGTTAAGGCGATTTGTACCTCTGCTGATAGCTCGTTTTGAGTGTTAAGACTTGTACATATCGATTTGTGTATAACTCAATAAAGTCAACACATAATGGAAGAATAGGAGTTAATGATTATGTTTACACGGCACTTAATCGGGTTTAATAACATTTGTAGTTGTAAAACTGACCAATCATAGCTATATTTCTCTGAAGAATGGAACGAATGTAATTAGTTAGTTTCTAACTACGAATGTTACTAAACCCGATTAATGCCTATTTCCACCAATGTAGATTAATTTTAGTCTTGATTTAACCTACTCTTCAATTTTTTTCTAGTTTTATCCTGGTGAAAATTTTTCTCATAATTTTTATACGAATTGGAACATTTTTCAGAAATTCTCAAAAATATACGGAAAGTTTACATCTTCTCTCAGAATTTTTTTATACAAGTAAATTCTGAAATATTCTAAAATTTTTTATCCTATAATTTTTAAAAAATATTTAAAAATTTTTTAGATTTCATAACATTTTATTAGAAATTATACTTACAAAAAATCTTAGAAATCTTACGATATTTTATAATTAAAATATATGAAAAATTCTGAAAAAAGATGTAAATTTTCTGAGAAATGTTCCAATTCGTATAAAAAATATGAGAAAGTTATAAAATTATATAGGAATTCTGAAAAATTATATGAAAAATTCTGAGAAAAGTTTTCACCAGGGTAAAGATTAGAAAAAGACGAAGAGTAAGTTAAACCGAGATTAAAGTTAATCTACATTAGTGGAAATGGATATAAGGGTGTGTAAACGTAGTCAATGTCTATAATTTATAGGAATTGTGCCTATAATTTATAGATATGAAACAATTCTTAATACCTACAATGTTGCAGCGATGTTACAGCGCAATCTGCAATATTGCAACGTTTCTGTAATGTTACTGCAAGTTTTTGTGCTGTATAAGAAACCAACAATTATAGGAAAAATACCGAATTACTTTATTCAATAGACAAATAAACAATTATTTTAGAATTGCACAATACATAAAGGCTTTTTAATTTGTACATTATAAAATTATATTGGCATCATCTTTATAATTACATTAATCATTTCACTTTCGAAATTTTGTTCATTATCAGAATTTTTACGTACATTCGGATGATAGTTACAAAAGAAGCATTTAAAATAAAATACTGATTGACAGCAAATGCATTTATGATAAACACGACATCATTATAAAAAACATTACTTCTTTTCGGATTTTTTTAAAGGAAAAAAGATTCCATTTACATGTAAAAATATTGGTACGTGTAAAAATATCTTTCAGTTCGATTAAGTTTGACGCATCGAATCACTATTTTTCCTACAATTGGTTTAAAAGTACACGGATAATTGCAATAATTATATAAGAATATATTATTTGTTCTAATCGTTTAATAATATATAAATAATGTAATTACTTATTTTTAAAAAATATACTAAAATAAAGGAAATAAAGGGAAAAGAAGCACGATTGGCGTACGAGATCGACATCCATCAGCGTACTATCTGCGCGTTTTACTTGCTCAGTCACACCGATTAGTTGCGTTGTACATTTACAAATGCGGTGTATAATCAACACATAAAATTTTAACATTATCTCTTAATTATTGTACGCACTGACACGACTTTTGACAGTTAATTGATGAAAGGGGCGCTATTGTATCGCTTGTTGGAAAACACACATTAAGGGCTCACATATGTTTCTCAGTTTTAAAAAATCGATTTTTTTTGCTTGTTTTAAAAGGTACATATCTGTTACGCATCTGACAGTCGTGCACAACATATAAAAGAAAACGTTGGACGGACAACACATTTGCGCATATATATATATACATTACAAGACCACCAACTCGATCTGGAACTCGTGGAGAACGGTCGGAAAAGTCAGTTGTCTCAAAGCCGTGAATTGAAAACTTGCTTCCTTACACGAAAAGCGCAGTGTGTTGTAAAACGACCCCAGGCGACGGCCTCAGGCGTAGTCGTGTCCGTCCGCGAGTTAGGCAACACCCCCAGGCGTTGCCGCACATAGTGGCTCAGGGTGTCTGCCCATCATATAGTGACATACGTGGCGAAACCCCCAGGCGTTGTCGTACATAGGCTCAGGGTGTTCGCCGTTACATAGAACTGTGATATCAGGCGTTTAGAACATTGCCAATTGTGAATCAGAAACACATTCGCGTGCATCATTTGTGTGAAAGATATACTTTTATGAGATATACTTTATTTTATACCATAATATATACTTTTTATATTAATAAAGTGTCAACATTCATTGTGAACCGATCCATCAACGCGAAAATACAGTGCGTTCCTTAAACGGCTCGTGCTGATAGACAGAACAATATCTTAGAAACATTTTGAGATCAGAACGAGTTCGATATTCGAATTATTGACGAAGTTACAGCTGCTTTAACGAAACTAGTCAAGTCGCTCCGCAGGTCACAATTCTAATCGGTTACCGGTAGGGTGTATTGTCGTTGAAATATAGAGCAGATTGCAGTCAGAAGAGGGTCAACTGCAGAGGAGGACCAATTTTATGGTGCAGGCATCGCTGATTAAGCGTAAGTAAAAATTTTTTATTTTATCCTTGCAAAACTTTAAACGCGTTTTTCTCGAAATAGCGAAATTTTTCAGAACGGTAGGCCTGATAACTGCTTCACCGTTCGTCCGATTAACTTCATTTTTGGCATACGTATTCTAACACCCAAAAAAAATATTCTGCCGATAAGCGGGGAATTACTCTTAGCACTTCCTCTAAGCAAAAAATCGTAAATGAATCAGGCGCGTGTATTTATAATACGTATTCATCTATAAAAACGAGGACACATGAGCTACGATCAAAATTAAATTCCTCTATAGACAATTCTATTATAATAACTCGAATAGCCTTTTGTATAATAAAAGAATATGCAAGATACTACTTGTACATCCTCTTATTTCAAAAGGCTATTCGAATTATTATAATAGAATTTTGTATAGAGGAATTTATTTTTGATCGTAGCTCAAAACTCTTTCCTCAAAACGTGCTATCCTAGTTACACATCCTAGCTACATATCTCAAGAAGATTCCTATATTGAAAGGAATATTATTCTCTACAAACGAGAGTATTTTTTGGATTACGTAAAAACGACTTCCTCTATCCAAATTGTGCATGCAACATGACTTTTATATTGTTCCACAATGGTGTTTTTTCATATAATATTTATCTTAATTATTTTGAATTAATAAATACCAGCGTGTTATTTCGTTTTTATGTAACCTCATCAAATATTAATAATATGAAACTGTTATCATGAAATTAAGAATGGTTTCAGTACGAGGTATACTATTGGCAATGACTCGATCACAAGCGTGCGATTAGCTCAGCGTAAATGTATTAGGCTTACCGTTCTAGGGATCGTAGGTTCAAATCTTACCGGAGCCGGCGATACGATGCGTTTTTAAATAATTAATTATAGTTAATAAGACGGAATATAAGTATGCGAAACAGTAAAAATATAAATTAAACTGGAAAAATAAAAAGTAATAGTATATAACAAAAGAATTATTTTTTTCATTAAGATATAACCATAATTTTCTTATTACAAGTAAATATGATATTTAATTCAAACAAAGAGATTCTTCTATTATTAAGAGGATTGCAATCTTAAAGCCAACCTATCATGAGTAAACGAAATTCCTCTACTTTGGAGAGTATCCTCTCGAAGTCATATATAAATGGAAAATCCTCTGACATTAATACGGAACCGCTAAACGGTAGAATATTTTTTTTGGGTGAAATTAGATTCACTATCGTATCACGAGAGCTTTTTTGATTAAATTTAACCATTTTCGAATAGCAATAAAAAATAGACAATTTTTAAAAATGAAAATTAGGACTTTTCTTTCAAATTATGACCATTTCCGTAATGTTTTTTTTTTCTTAAATTCCTCTCGTCACACGAGAACTATGATTCTAAAAAATGATACAAAATTTTAAATTTTGTTTCAGATAAGAATTACAAGCCGAATCATGCCCACCGTTTGACTCGATAAAAAAACACGTTTGACGTCACTGGACGCAGCCGCCATGTTTTTAATTATTTTTAAATTTATTTATACATTTTATGCTCCTTAAGGGCTCACATATGTTTCTGGAACTTGAAAAGTAGTCAAAATGTGATGAGAAATTGTAAGAAAACTATTGGGATAATTGATTTCATTTTTTTTTTATTTTAAAAGTGGACTCTTGAGGAGCATAAAATGTATAAATAAATTTAAAAAATAATTAAAAACATGGCCGCTGCGTCCAGTGGCTTAGAATGTGTTTTTTTAATCGGGTCAAACGGTGGGCATGATTCAGCTCGTAATTTTTATCTGAAACAAAAATTTAAAATTTTGTATCATTTTTTAGAATCATAGTTCTCGTGTGACAAGAGGAATTTAAGAAAAAAAAAAACATTACGGAAATGGTCATAATTTGAAAGAAAAGTCGTAATTTTCATTTAAAAAAATTGTCTATTTTTTATTGCTATTCGAAAATGGTTAAATTTAATCAAAAAAGCTCTCGTGATACGATAGTGAATCTAATTTAGAATACGTATGCCAAAAATGAAGTTAATCGGACGAACGGTGAAGCAGTTATCAGGCCCACCGTTCTGAAAAATTTCGCTATTTCAAGAAAAACGTGTTTAAAGTTTTGCAAGGATAAAATAAAAAATTTTTACTTACGCTTAATCAGCAATGCCTGCACATAAAGTTGGCCCTTCTTTGCAGTATGACTCTCTTCTGACTGCAATCCGCTCTATATTTCGACGACAATACACTCTACTGGTAACCGGTTAGAATTCTGACCTGTGGAGCGACCTAACTAGTTTCGTTAAAGCAGCTGTAACTTCGTCAATAATTTGAATATCGAACTCGTTCTGGTCTTAAAATGTTTCTAAGATATGTGCCTTTTAAATAAGCAAAAAATCGATTTTTTTATCTGAGAAAAGTGTGTGAGCCCTTAAGAGTCCACCTTTAAAATAAAAAGAAAAATGAAATCAATTAGCCCAATAGTTTTCTTACAATTTTTCATCATATTTTGACTACTTTTCAAGTTCGAGAAACGTATGTGAGCCCTTAATAGGTGCATTCCAATTGCAATATCCCTAGACACTTTCGTGTACACGGCGACACAAGTTGCGTTCCAATTAATGGCCATCGACACAACATACACATCCGTACTCAATCGAGGGCTGTGTAAGCTTGTGTTTTCTAGTGATAATTACATGTTACTAACTGCAGCGGCTATAAATGAGGTTGGAAGACGTTAAGTGGCCAGCACTTTTACTTTTTTTTGTTTAATATAGGCGGAAAAAGCTACATTTAATCTAACTCCATCCGAAACGGATCTCAACCGTGCACAGCGTAACATTCCGTTCCGATTGAATCGTGCACTTTGTCGAAACGTTACACTTTGTACACTTCTGTGTACGTTTGTGTTTAGACGTGTTAAGCAATTGGAAAGCACCCATTATCTATTCTGTGTTAAATTATATTAGAATGTATTTTAATTACAAAAGTAATAATTTTTTTAGTTGAACTTTCCACTCAAATATATGATATGCAAAAATAAGATCGAGAAAGACAAATTAGAAAAACAATATCTTTATTTTAGACCGTATATGTGAAAAATAAAATCATATAGAAATTTAAAATGCCTATTACGGTCGAAGCTGGATCTTCGTTGCTTAAATAATTCAATCTTGAATTACTAATATATACTATGTATGTACTTGCATACCATGTAAATATTGAAACCGGAATTTTTTAATAGAAAATACACGTTTATTGCATGAAAATGATAAAAAATATTTTATTCGAAGTATTGCCCATCGCTAGCTATACATTTTTCCCACCTGTCTGACAATTTGTGGATGCTACGCCAAAAAAATTGTTGCTCTTTTGAGCCAAACCAGTTATCTAGTCATTTTCGTACATCTTCGTAAGAAGTGAAGCGCTGCTGAGCAAGTGCGTGTCCCATAGATGTAAATAAGTAGTAATCGGACGGAGCCAAGTCTGGTGAGTAAACCGCATGCGAAAGTATTTCTCAACCAAACGCCTCAATCGTTT
>NW_017299960.1:21973-29050 GCF_001594075.2 Trachymyrmex cornetzi
AAAATCAATGCTGTCCGCAAATCGTAGTTTCCAGGCACAAAATTCGACATGTTCAACGCTATTATAAACTATACTGCTGTATGAAACTTGTATTGTTGTGAGTTGAAAATCTTTGTCAGATGTCAAAACAAGGAAATGGCGTCAATGACGCGGTCTGACGGCAACTACATTGACAGCTATGGCCATCTATTGGTAAATTCCGGTTTCATATCTACATACCTGGTATATACCATATTGTAGTCTTTTTCAAACTGTGCGCTGAATTACTTTTCCGGACTAAATAAACGCAATTAAAACTACTCTAGTAATTACTCTAGCGAATTAAATTGACAAGCAATTTAATAATTTGATGCTGCCATCAAGCATCATATATTATAAAGATGTTAATATGTTAAAAACTGTTAATAAATAATTTGGTGCGCAGTTTGAAAAAGACTATAATATGATATATATGCAAATACATATATAGTATATATTAGTAATTCAAGATTGTATTATTTAAGCAACGAAGATCCAGCTTCGACCGTAATAGGCATTTTAAATTTCTAGTATTGATTGTATTTCCCAAATTAGAAAAATATAAATGTTTTTCTAACTACTCAAATATTCATGTGGGTGATAATGGTTACGTATGTCCACAACTTGGTAAATAATCTGTTTTTATTTAATCTCAATATTCATATGAACATATTACTATTAGTATACTTTTAATAAACACCAGATGCTTTTACTAAATACAACATTAAATCTTGCATATAATATTAAATAAGCTGTTATTAATACTAATATAAAAATAATATTTCCCATTTGAATATTTGCATTTATAAAACGTATTTAATGAATACAATGTGATTTTACAGAAGATGGAACATTGTGTTTGACTCAATTTTATCACATCATACCACACTTCCACAAGGTAAATAAATATTTCACGTGTAATATTTTTATATTGTAAATAGGATTTAGTAACCTACAATTTTTTTTTACTAAATTTAATTTACGTTGATGGTAACATTCATTGAATTATGTTAAATGTTGCAAGAAAAAACTCAATTAAAAATTGCGTTAAGATCACATTAAGTTAAACAAAATTTTGTAATTATTTATATTAAATTAGAGTACTTCGGTTTCGGTAAAATGTAACATTAAAGGGTTTTTGAGGTTGCTGATTTCGAATCCGGACTCAAAATTTGAAAATTTACCCAAAATTTGAAAATTGAAAATGGTTGAACTAATATGACGGACGAAAATGCTAAAAATTTACTCTTATCCAGTTGGCTCCCCCCCCCCCACCATGCCAAAATACAAATTTTTATTAAAATCAAAATTTTGTAATTATATATAGACCTTTATTCCGCCCATCCCTTCAATTATTACAACACTTGAAGTATTACATTAGAACGGCATTTTCAAAAGCTCTATAACGAAGTGAATATACATTACATCAAATAAATAGTAAACTTGTTAATCGTATAGCTTTTTTGTACTTAACCCGAGAACTTTTTATTTATGAATTTTAGGTTTATTTAATATTTGCTCGTTTCAGGCAATAAAGCAACGTTTTTTGATCAATAAATCACTCGCTGAAAATATGGTATAAACTTAAAATCGGAAGTTGATACGAAAATTCGAAATTTTACTAAAGAGAGCTTGGAGGTTTTTAATCTGAACCATTTTCATAACTCTTTTATTTCAATATTCCATCCATCGAAAGTTTTTTGAAAGCAGGCCGCCATGTTCTTTTTCCGAGTCATTACTAAATTGGTACTCTGGAATTACAAACAATTATTTTTCATCGTACGGGCTAGTATAAATTCCAAATCAAATCTCAATAAACGACTTTTATATTTTGTGCACTAAGAATAACATATCGCATTTATTTTTTAGAATCAGATTGTAATCTGTTTTACTTGTATGTATGTGTGTTTGTTTTGAACTCGCATCTTCAATAACATATGAGTTACGTGTTTCATGATAATATATTATATTAAATTTAGATAATATACACTTTATGTATGTTCACTTTGAACTGGCACCTTCAATAATATATTAGTTATTTGTCATGGTAATATACAAAGTGTCCCGACCTTTTTTGCCAATCAGTTTTGTGTAGATAGAGCGGACTAAACTGAGTCGAAAAGTCCTCTATCATTTTGCAATTTTCGCAATAGTTAATAAGATATTAATTACTAAAAATTGCAAAATATAGTTCTGAGAATTTTTTCAGGATTTTTTAATACCATATTTTCTCATGTTGGTAAAAATAAGAAAATGCAGTATTCAAAGGTTGATAAAAAATTCTGAAAAAATTTTCAGAACTTTATGAGAAGAAAATAAATAATTTTTGTCTCTTGCAGTTTTTCTGTAAAGTTGATAATATTTGAGTAAAAAATTATTCAAGACCAATATTTTGCAATTTTTAAGTAATTAATATCTTGTTAACTATTGCGAAAATTGCAAAATGGTAGAGGACTTTTCGACTCAGTTTAGTCCGCTTTATCTACACAAAAGTGATTGGCAAAAAAGGTCGAGACACTCTGTATATTGTTAGATAATCATTTAAAAAACTAAATGGACATTAAAAAGGACATATAACAGTCAAACAAATACTTGAATATAAATATATCACATAAATACAAAGAAATTTAATTAAAGTTTATAAAACCATTACATGTTTCAGCTTATTATTAAGCCATCTTCAGATGATCTATAATTATTTTTCAAGATATCCATATATATATTCGTTAATTCACAATAGCCCTTGATAAATTTTTGGATGCTCGATGGGTGTCCAGAATCAAAATTTCTTTCTCAACAATTTACAGATCGAAAGCTTGAAATTTCTAGATATTGCATGTTTTATCTAACATACGGTTTTTCTCGCATATATCAATATTAATAGTTTTTTTTGGCAATACATGCAATATCTAGAAATTTCAAGCTTTCAGCGAACAGTCATATTCACTTTGAAGGCGTTTATAATTGCAAAATTAAATAGTCTAACTGTGTAAAATAATTCTCAAATTTCTGCGCTACTACATCGAAGCATTTTCGATTTTTGCACTGCAATCGTTAAGGCACTTCCCTCTTGGATGGAACAGTCATAATCATCCCTAAGTCGTTTAAAATTGCAAAAATAATTACTCTAACTATGCAAAATAATTCTCTGATTTATGCGCTACTATTAGGAAGACATCACTTTTTGTGCGGTTGGGGCTCGATGTCCTTGACAGGACATACGGCTCCATTGTCAGGACGGCTATGTGCTCCGCTGTATGTTGAACGGCCCTCGCGGATTTCTGCGAGGCCGTCATGCGCAAGAAGAATCGGGCCGAGTGGGAGCGTCAAGCCCTGGAGAGGCAAAGGGCTCTTTTAGCTCGGGTTTCTCTGGGATCTGACGACAACTGTGTGTAAAAATGTATATATAATGTACATATTTAGGATAGTGTTTCATATAATATAGGATAGGATTCTAGCTTTAAGTAGTGTACCATGGAGTTGAGAGCGTATACTTCACGATGCACCCTGATGAAGTGCTTGGTAGGCGTTCATCAAAGTGCACCTAGAGATGTGCCCAATGTGGTCCTGCAGAAGTACTGAATAGAGGGAGTTTTTTAACAGGTAGGCGATGATCTGTTGTCCTTCCTTATAGGAGGGACGCAGACTCATCGAATCCTGCACAATCAGGAGACCGTCTCCTGGGTGTCTTCCCCTCATCCGGTTAGGTTCTCCTTCGGGATCATCCCGGATGAGGGGCTATGTGAAGATTTTTCTCCTCCTCACAAACAAAAATAAATATATATTCATACAATATTAAAAATTCATTCTGCTGCAATCGAAATAAATATTCAAGATCGTTCTAAAATCGGAGAGACGAAAAAAATATAATTGCGTTCTCACAAGAATGGACGATGGAGGGGCCTATTTTTTATTTTAAGTATATTCATAATGACACGCGCTACATCAACTGGGACGTAATGTCAGCTTTATAACGACAGGTTGCGATAATGACCATCAGTACACATCCACTAGAAGTCTGTACATATATTTTTTTTATTTCTTTAACGACCAGTTTATAATCGTTTTATTTTAATATATATATACTTGTCATTTTGTAATTATATCATTGAGAATGACCCAATCGGGCTCGAGAGAAACGCCGTTTGTTATTTTTAATTTGTCTTAGTTCTTTACAATTATATGCAAACTTTGGATAGCCTTTTCATCATATTTCGGTAACTTTTACTTAATTTTATTCCTTTTTTCAATCTGGAATTATTACTTATTAACATAGACCTGCGGCATACGATACTTGTCTTCCCATTACATTTCCTGTAATCTTCGGAAGGTTTAGCAGTCACCCATCTCACGTTAAGAAGTTAATAAATATGAAATAGGGAATTTAATTTCGATGACGTTGACCGTGACATATATTGTCAAGGTAATGACCCTTAGTGACCATCGAAGGACAATTCACCTCCGATGACCTTGACCCTCCCACACATTATCATCACACCGAACAATCTGCGGAAGATTGTAGCAGTCACCCATTACATTACAAAGCTATCAAAAAAAATTAAAATGACCGTGACTCATTGTTAGTTAAAGTCACGACCCTAAATGATCATTGGATTGGACACTTTCAGCAGGCGACTGTTGAGAAGCTATTAAAATTAAAATAGACAATTCACCTCCGACCCTGACTCTCCCACATATTATGAAGGGCAGCACACCGAACAACCTTCGGAAGGTTGTAGCAGTCACCCATCACGCGTTACGAAGTTATTCAAAAAAATTAATATGACCTTGACTCACATTGTCAAGATCACGATCCTGAGTGACCATTGGACACTTTCAGCAGGCGAGAGTAAGAAAGGACGAAAGGGGATCAGAGAGGACGAAATAGAGTGAAATAGAGTGAAAAAGAGAAGAGTGGTGGGGGAGGGGGAGAGGGTGGAGTTGATCGAAATTGGGGGAGGTGTGAGTGGAAGGTGAGAGAGAAGAGAGGTGCATGTGACTGCAGACAGAGAAGAAGAAGAAGACGTTCATATTTCACGAAAATCATCACGTTTCGACCGCTTGTATGTCCAGAACGGCTTGACCGATTTTTATTTCTTTTGACTCAAATTACTCGTGGCGATGCCGCCTTTTAGGATATGTTACGTGCGATTCAAAATTTTTTATATTTTAGTAGTTCTATACCCTCCAAAAAATGGACTTTGGTGGCTCGGGATAAGAGGTTTGTAGTCCTTATGTTTTTTACTTTTTTTTTGGTCGGAGACATTACCGCCTCTCCTGATACACATCTTACATTTAATCCTAGTGTACAGTTACTTCTCGCCTTAAAATCACTGCCAACAAAAACATATTTGTCGAATCTTAAAAAAGCGTTTTTTGAACATTAAGAAAACATTTCCTTGAAATATTAAAAAAATATTTTTTAGCATTAAACAAAAAAGCGTTTTTTTTAACATTTTTTGAATTAAAAAGAGGGAACTTTTCTCGTTATTTTAAATGTTTTTGAAAACGTTTTTTCAGACATTTTTTTCCCCATTAGGTCGCATGGAAAATCGTAAACAATTAATATCTCGTAAAATGTCACGTTTTGAAATCATTTTTGCTATTATACATTAATGGGAGGTATATATGATTGTTAAAATTTATTAAAACTTACACATTATCTGGAATGTCTCTTTCTTCCTCACAGATACACGCCATTGCTGAGAAAGCATTTTCGTCCTTTGATCACTTGGAAACAAGTTATTAGAGCGAGAAAGCTCTCTGCCTCTCTAGCTATTTCATTTGCTCTTAGCGCGCCGAAGGTTGCCGAAGGCGAAAAGGATAGCTTGCTACCTCTGCTTTGCTCGCTCAGCGTCGAAGCTGAACGAGCGCGGTGTCACTTGATGGGGTAAAAGTGGAGGGGCTGATTCTTTGAGTTGCGGGTCCATCGGTGCTTCCCGTGTCCTTAGCAATCTTGATCACTGAATGACTGCATCTCGTCGCTTAAGGTGGTTCTTTAGTAAATCGAATTATAGAAATGTTCTAATATTTTATGTAGGATAAGTGGGGGAATATGCCATATTTAAGTAAAATTAGATTTTTGAATAATTACACTGTGGAACAATTCTGAAAAGAATTATTGCGGACAAAGCACTATAAGAAAATTCTGTTAGTATTAGATGAGAAGAGATGGAATGTCAAAGGATTTACCGAAATTAATTTGATTTTTCGATTTATGAATATTCATTGAATATAAATGAATGAAAAATATATGACTTATTTTTTTACATTATATAATTTTTTCAGAAAATTATTAGCTTTACTATATCGTCGAAGCTCGCATTTGAAAATATAATAATTATAAAAAATTTTAAAAATTATCTATTGCTATATCTTTGGGTTCATCATCTTACAATTAGTTACATATTTTATGAGACCACCAACAAATATCGTTTAGCAATCAAATTTTTTTCCTTTATAATGAGTTGCCATTGACACGGCTATTTGTTAAAAGTGCTGGCATGTTCGTCCGATTCTGATGTAAGTTACTTTTCAAAATAATCAAGATGGTAGTTGTAGTAGAAAGTGTATTTTTAAGTTCATACGAATACCTATTTTCTCGAATATCATCTTGGGATCACTGTAAAAAAATTGCTTAAAATTCAGACAAAAGTTTTCTTATAGTCACATTATCTGAATTTTTGGACAGAATATTGTCTGAACTTTTAGCCATAGTTGTATCAATTTCTAGCCATATTTCTCTGAATTTATAGCTGTAGTTGTCTGAATATTTCTGATCTCAATGCCTGAATATATTTAGACATCGTCTGAATTTCTAGTTGTTTGAATATTTCTAATTTTGGTATCAAAATGTTCAGACAATGTCTGAATATTCAAGTATTGAGATCAGAAATATTCAGACAACTACAGCTATAAATTCAGAGAACTGTAGCTAGAAATTCATACAATTACACAGGTCTGCATGGTTTTGTTGATTGGGATTTAACTATGTTTTCTTACGTAATTTTTCGCGCTGAATCCGAATCCGGCGGCAGAATTGCTCTATCACGTCAGGGT
>NW_017299960.1:29335-31073 GCF_001594075.2 Trachymyrmex cornetzi
GCCGGATTCGGATTCAGCGCGAAAAATTACGTAAGAAAACATAGTTAAATCCCGATCAACTTTCAACACCTCCAATTTTGCAGGCCTGTGTTATGGCTAAAAATTCAGACAATGTGACAAAACTTCAGATTTTGTCTGAATTTTAAAGCAAGTTTTTACAGTGATGCCATGAAAGCAATCAAAAACTTTTTAGAATCAGTCAGCAAATTATTGAGTTTTCATAGCTAGTATATTGAGAGTATATTTGAGATAATAGGAGTTTATAGGAACCTAAAAATACAATCCCTTCATCATCATCTTGATTACTTTGATAAGGAACATGTATCCGAATGGGATAAACTTGGCGAGCGCTTTCATCAAGTATCGATGTCAATTAATGGAAGCTTACTATAAAGGAAAAAAATTAGATTGCTAAGTGATATTTTGTAGGTAATTTCATAAAATATGTGACAGAGATGATAAAATTGAAGATATAGTAACTAATGATTTTTGGAATTATTTATATTTCTAAATGCGCGCTTCGGCGATGTAATCAAGTTAATAATTTTCTTAAAAAATTTATAGGCCCGTATTCAGAACGCGCTTACAACGATGTTAGCACGCTAACATACTATACTTTACGTCACGCATATTATAGAATTTCAGAGATAAAAGTGCGCTTTTATCGATAAAAGCGCGTTCTGAATACGTGCCATAATGTATAAAAATAAGTCAATTTTTCACTCATTTTGCACTCAACTTTGAAGTTTCATAAATAAATCGAACTAATCTTGGCAAACCCTTTGACATTCCACCTGCCCTCATCTAATACTAACAGGATTTTTTTACAGTGCTTTGTCCGAAAAATTTGTGTCCACTGTGTTATTTGTTCAATTTAAAATAATTTTACATACTGATTTTTTTCTTTCATCTTTCATGTATTACTTGTGTATGATTAGAATATTTTTATTTTTTATTATTAAAAATAAAAAAATACGAAAGTGCTGAAAAATAGGTAATATGCCACCATGCGAGTAATATGCCACGTACAAATGGATGCCAATTATAACATGTTTTGTTTTTTTTTTTTATTACAAGAACACATTATTAATGACTTTTATGATGAAAATAAACATTTGTAATATAATATAGGTAATATAAATAATGTAAAAATATAAGTAATAACTTCAATAGAGTAAGTTATACAACATGTAAAATAAACTTTGAGAACGTAATCTCTATTCAGAATTTTGATTTGAGCAGTAAATTAATATAATTCCTGCCAAAAATTCCAAGCATGTCCGTACATGAATTTGAACATACTTAGTCAAATGTAATTTTTTGCACTGGGGAAATCCTGTTATATCCAAATTAGGGATGTGCTATCTCGATCCGATCTTTTAATCGATTCGCCAGTATCGGATTTTATTCATTTAATAAGAGATCGATCGTTCTTCGAAACGTAGGGGCGGATTCGGAAATTCAAGATATACTTTGATATCATATCATTCCTGTTGTTCATTTAATGTTGAACTAGGGATGTGCGATCTCCATTAATTGGGTCGATTTTTTAATCGATTTAGAACCGGATTGATTGAAATCGATGTATTAAAGGATCGGAGCTGAATAAATCGATCTATTCAAGATCGATTCAATTAAAATTTTTTTGTGACATCTTACGAGAAATGTCAATGGAATAGATGTCGAATCGATGACAATTTAATGATTTCTTACTGGGATTGTAGAAATTCAACAAAAA
>NW_017299960.1:31462-33105 GCF_001594075.2 Trachymyrmex cornetzi
TATAAACTGAGTTTAAATTGAATGGCCAATTTTGGCCGTTTAGAGGTAGTTGAACTGTGGTTAAGAAATAATACTAGTGTCAAACGTGGCATATAACCTCGTACTGTCATCTTCCGATGACGAGGATATTATTATCGAACAATTTAATAGAAGAAAAAGAAGATTTAAACAACGTATTAATTATTTTGAGGAATTGGACGATACCCACACAGCAAATGTGTCAAAAATATATCTTAGAGATATCTTAAAGATATATTTTTGGGATATGTGATATCTTTAGGATATCTGTCTGATGTATTTCGGAAATTTTTGCTGTGTTTGGGTATAGAGTTTAAAATGCGATTTCGATTGAGTAAAGCATCAGTGTTAAAAGTTTTAGAAAATATTAGAGATGAATTAGAATTCGGGACTAACAAGTAAATGAAAAAATTATAAAATAAATTTATAAATAAAAAATAATAAAGAAAAATAAAAATAATGATAATAATAGTAAATAATAAATATATATAAAAATTTATAAATAAATTTTTTTCTGAAATTATTTTATGTATATTTACAATTACAAATATAAATTTAAAATTTAAAATCAATACAAATAATTCTTTTTTAAGAAATAAAGCAGTATCTTCTATGGAGCGACTGATGAGTTTCAAAATTCAGTAGAAGACGTACTATTAAACTTTTATTCCATTATTTTCCAATATTTATCCTTCTCTTTACAGGTTATCATATCATATCTTTTAATTTCTATCACATCTTTATAATGAGTTACTTAATCTATTAAAATAATTTTCTCGGCCTCCGAAAATTCGCAGCACGTTTATGTTGTTTATTACTTATTACGTCTTCTACGTTCATTTTTAATTTAATTTGTAACGTTATGTTCCTTACACGAGTATTCACATAACACGATGCTGCACGTTGCCGTACAATACTATTAGAACCAATATTGGACCAATCAACTACTGAGATTTAGTAATTTCTTTATGTTATGACACATAGGTTATAAGTTTAGCTAAACGTTTGCATTGTAACGGTGGTAGAAACCAATCAGCGCCAAATCTAGGTTTAGTTTTAACGAAAGTTTGGCTAAACTGGAGATTAAGGCAAAAGTGGTAGAAACGGGCCTAAGGTTCAACATTCAATGAACAACAGGAATGAAATGATATTAAAATATATCTTGAATTTCCGCCCCTACGTTTCGAAGAACGATCGATCTCTTATTAAATGAATAGATCTATCTTAAAATCGGATACTGGCGAATCGATTAAAAGATCGATCCTTTTTTGCAAAAAGATCGATCTTTTAAAAGATCGGATCGAGATCGCACATCCCTATGTTGAACAGGGATAAAATAATATCTGGATACACTCAGGTGATGTTTTTTAATGCCGTTGGCAGCCCTGCCAACTGCCTACACTGCCTACATTTACACGTTACCAGTTAACATTAGAGCCTCTTTCACCAACTCCGATTAACTTAATCGGTCGATTAGTCCATCGGAATTGACCAATCTCATTTGTCATTTTGTTTGACGATAGATGCGATTGAGCAATTCCAATGGACTAATCGGCTGATTAAGTTAATCCGTGTTGGTGAAAGAGACCCTTAGGCCCGTTTCTACCACTTTTGCCTTAATCTCC
>NW_017299960.1:34841-42824 GCF_001594075.2 Trachymyrmex cornetzi
TTTTTGTTGAATTTCTACAATCCCAGTAAGAAATCATTAAATTGTCATCGATTCGACATCTATTCCATTGACATTTCTCGTAAGATGTCACAAAAAAATTTTAATTGAATCGATCTTGAATAGATCGATTTATTCAGCTCCGATCCTTTAATACATCGATTTCAATCAATCCGATTCTAAATCGATTAAAAAATCGACCCAATTAATGGAGATCGCACATGCCTGATCCAAATTACATATGGAATTCCAGATATATTCCATGCCGACTCTTGTCTGCAAGTCTCGTTCTGTCCGAATCACATTTGAAATTCCAGATCATTCAAATCGATTTTTTGCAAAAAAATTCCGTTATATCCCAATTCTAGAATTATAAAATTGTCCTCAAAAAAATCTAGAATTATAGTTCCTAATACATATTAGGACATAACGGAATTTTCGTACAGCAAATTCGATGCTTCGGATAGAACGAAATTTGCAGACAAGAGTCGGCATGGAACATATCTGGAATTCCATATGTAATTTGGATATAACAGGATTTTCAGTACAAGAAGCCACATCTGACCGTGTATGTTCAAATTCATATACAGAAATGCTTGGAATTTTTAGCAGGAACACAAATCACATACGAGAGCGCGCGCGAGCATACAAACACATGCACGCACGCACGCACGCATCAACAACACGACGCACACGCAACATTCAACACATGCAACATACACACACGCATACACACACAACACACCATCGCACATACACCATACATGCGTGCAACACGCATACACATACACAGCACACTACTCAATATTTAAGAATACATATACCAGGTATGTAAATATGAAACCGGAATTTACCAATGACCATGTAGTTGCCGTCAGATCGCGTCATTGACGCCATTTCCTTGTTCTGACATCTGACAAAGATTTTCAACTCACAACAATACAAGTTTCATACAACAGTATAGTTTGTAATAGCGTTGAACATGTCGAATTTTGTGCCTGGAAACTATGATTTGCGGACAGCATTGATTTTCTGTTACCATTTGAAGAAAACTGCTGCAGAATCGCATCGAATGCTTGTCGAAGCTTACGGTGAGCATGCTCTTGGTAAATCACAGTGCTTTGAGTGGTTTAAAAAATTCAAAAGTGGCGATTTTGACGTGAGAAACGAAGAACGTGGAAAACCACCGATAAAGTTTGAAGACAGCGAATTGCAAGCATTGTTGGATGAGGATGACGCTCAAACTCAACAACAACTCGCGGATCAATTGAATGTGACACGAGAATCCGTCTCCATACGTTTGAAATCCATGGGAAAGATTCAAAAGATGGGAAAATGGGTTCCACATGAACTGAATGAAAGACAGCAGGAAAACCGAAAAACCACTTGCGAAATGCTGCTTGCCAGGTACAAAAGAAAGTCATTTCTCCATCGAATTGTGACTGGCGATGAAAAGTGGATATATTTTGAGAATCCTAAGCGTAAAAGATCATGGGTAACTCCAGGCGAACCATTGACATCGACTGCAAGGCCAAATCGCTATGGACAGAAGACAATGCTCTGTGTTTGGTGGGATCAGAAAGGTGTGATCTATTATGAGCTGCTAAAACCTGACGAAACCGTTAATACTGAACGTTACCGACAACAAATGATCAATTTGAATCAAGCTTTGCATGAAAAACGACCTGAATATCAAAAAAGGTAACACACAGTGATTTTGCTTCATGATAATGTACCATCACACACGGCAAAACTGGTCAAGAAAACGATTGAGGCGTTTGGTTGGGAAATACTTTCACATGCGACTTACTCACCAGACTTGGCTCCGTCCGATTACTACTTATTTGCATCGATGGGACACGCACTTGCTCAGCAGTGCTTCACTTCTTACGAAGATGTACGAAAATGGCTAGATGACTGGTTTGGCTCAAAAGAGCAACAATTTTTTTGGCGTGGCATCCACAAATTGTCAGACAGGTGGGAAAAATGTATATCTAACGATGGGCAATACTTGGAATAAAATATTTTTTATCATTTTCATGCAATAAACGTGTATTTTCTATTAAAAAATTCCGGTCTCATATTTACATACCTGGTATTTATAAACATGTTGCGACATTGCATTAATGACTCGAAGAGAAACAGTGATGGTAATGTGGCCTTTTTACAAAAATAGATTTAAAGAATTGGTTTTGTTTAAAAAAAAACATAATATTGGTTACAAAATTAACAAAAGAGTAAATCATTTTACAATGCAAATAAATGTATATACGTAAACATAAGTTCTGCATATAAGCTGCTCACAAGTAATACTACCCAATTGTCATTCACCAATTTGGATAAAACCACGCACACTTGTTTAACATTGAAAAATATTGAACTCATATTTTTTTATTTTTCCTCAAAATGAATTTTAAAGGTTGAAACCACCTCTCAACCACCAAGAATGGATTTTTTCTAAATATTTTCAATGTTTATTAGTTCAGAATTCACTGGCATAAGGTTTATACAGTTATTGGAGCCATGCCGCTTCATTAAATCCTGATTTTCATCTTATTTTTACTGTTTTTTGATAGGTGAGCGATTTAATAAATTGTTTCAAACTTGTTGAAGAATAATTGAATTTTCGTGGATAATATTATCAACATTAAGTATCAGGTGTCGTAATTGTTCTGCATTTTGAATCTTATTCTGGTAAATTAGATCTTTCATTCATCCCCAAAGAACAAATCCAGTGACTGCTCGAAATTATGGCAACTGATACTTAATGCTACCAATATTATCGGAAACTCCAAATATATTTTAACAAATCCGAAACAATTTATTAATTCGTTTTAAAAAGTGTGTTGAAATTGATAGAGGAATTTTTCAGCATCTTTAACAAAACATTAAACAGAATAACAAATATTAAACAATATTTACTATGATTCTTATTTTTTTACTTCAATACTATAACTCCGTAACCGTTCAGAATTCGACATATATTTATTGG
Source organism: Trachymyrmex cornetzi (assembly GCF_001594075.2). Taxonomy (NCBI): domain Eukaryota; kingdom Metazoa; phylum Arthropoda; class Insecta; order Hymenoptera; family Formicidae; genus Trachymyrmex; species Trachymyrmex cornetzi. The sequence goes on from NW_017299960.1 coordinate 37,831, forward strand.
ACATTTTCGACTTGTTTTTATGTGCTGAAGTCATTGTAGCAGTTTTGGTATTAATGGAGGGATACCTTCTGTGTGTGTGTGTGCGCGCACGCGCGTTTGTACTTACTTTCTGAGTCGGCAGCCAAAGCCAAAGCAGCTAACGCTTCGAAGAACAATATCCAACGATTCATCTACAAAACATAGACAAATGTAAATTTTTGCAATTTATATATATTTTTCAAATTTTTTCTTTTATTTCTATTTTTACACATATATACCCAGATAACTAATTATAGCTCATTAGCATAAAAAAGAAATAGTTGCTTGACACAAGTTTCCTTTCAGATATCATTATGTTAAGGGGATGCTGGAGCGACAGCCGAACTTGATCGAGGTCGATAGTACAGACTTTTTAAATTCCAAATTCTATAATAGTGACATCTTTTTATCATTTCTTATATTTACTATGTGGCGACTGCATCGTCACAGTAATTCTACAGAAAAGTAACGCACGAATGTAGTCGTCGAAGCACACGGACACACAGATGCATACACCGAATATACAAACAGCCGGTATATAGAAGATACAAAAACAAGTTAGCAATGAGGACAATGGCCTCTGACACGCGGAATAACACGTAGAAATAGATAGAAAGTGCGAGAAAAATCGAGAAGGATCTAGAAGGAAAAAGCGTAGGTTTAAAAAGCGGAGAGTGAAAATCGAATGGAGAGATTAGACAATTAAACGCGTAGACAAACGAATCCGCGGATAGTTAGACGAATAGACAATTGTCTCGTGAGTTACATGTAAAGTTACTTCACGTTCTTTTTGTGTTAATAAATCTTTAATTTTATTTGGATAATAATTGATTTTATTTCTTGCGACAACTGAACTCTCGCTTAGTCTTCTTATCACCGATATCACATTAACGCTAAAACTATAATATATTGTTGTGTGTCTCACTCAAACGCATTCATCTGTCCTTATCTAACATATTACAACGCTATCTCTTGCAAGATCGAACACCTGTTAGATACAATTATTACTTAATTATTTTGTTTCGAGTCCATTCCGAGTCTTCAGCTCAACGTTCGTATATACGTCATTTGTAGATCGATATAAATCTTTCTTTTTGAGCTTTCAATTTTAGTTTTATAAACTCAGTATTATTTGTGTACGTAATACGCTTAGTACTGTACTCTGTCATTTGATCCATGCGAGCTATAAAACTTTTGTATTAAGGAAACATCTACGTCAGGTGACTACTCTACGAGTTGAAAAAATATAATTTAATTTTTTTTCGATTTTAGTATAAAGTCTATTGCAGCATCACTAAATTTTGCGTCTACTTTAATCCTGTTAAAGGATTTTTTATTTTGTTCAGTAAATTCAGAGATTTATATCGATCTGCAAAATCCCAACAATTTGGCCACTCCAGCATCTCCTTAAGGGTTGCCAGGAATTCCAACTTAACGTTCGTGATGCTCACAAACACCATTTCATCCTTGTTATTTATCAAATGTTAAACAAGGATGAAATGATCCACGCAAGCGTTGTGAACATTAAATGAAATGTACCTCAGGTGGTTGGAATCTCAGGAAAGTGATGGAATTTGTTGACTGATTCTGTGTCTAATAACGGTAATTAAACTTTTCTGTCCTGAAAATGCATAATTTTAACAAAGGCTCAAAATTTATTTGATATTTTTAGACTACTTCTCGAGATCGCAACCATCGGCACTTACATTAAAGATTTATACGAATTTATGTGATTCACACGCTCACGAGCGCATTCACAGCTAGCACTTTTAGATGCTTAATTTGGGCGGTCTGACATCACTGACAATGAGTTCTCTTGAAAGTTTTTTCTAAGTAATCAGAAAAAACTTTCAAGAAAACTATATATCCTAGTTTTAAACTTGTTTTTATTTTTATTTTTATTTTAAAAGAAGGTTTATTTCTAAAATTTTTAAGTATTATAAAAAAATGATCAGTGTATCATGTTGTTTATATTGAGATATAAACTGATACAAAATTTAACTCAAATACTTTAATAAATCTATTTTTCAACCATCACCTCAGACATGCCCTAGTATTTTGAGCTGGTAATTCTATTCTCTAAATCTCGTAAGTGCAATCTCTCGAAGAGACTGAAAATTGAGTCAGTCTTGAAAAAAGAGTGAAAATACTACCACTCTTGTTCAGGATTAGGAGATTTTCACTCTTTTTAGAGTGAGATGTACTCTTTTGGAATGAGATTCACTCCAAAGAGGTGAAATCTATCCCTTTTTTGAAATGTAATAATGCTAGGGTGAAGTATCGCTGTTTCAATCTCGATTGAGATCTCACGTAGCGGGATGGATCGGTGGACTGGACGGTAAAGACACACACTGTGCACTCAGATTCACTTGTTATATATAAACTTTATTGTCAAACGCCTCTCAATTGCGTTGCGGTAACGTGGCATAATGATTGTTAAAAGGAAACACTTACCCAGTGAGAAATGACAATGGAATCGACGTCGAATCGATGTCGATTCGACATCGAAATCATCGAATTGACGTCAAATCGACGTCGATTCGACGTCGATTTCATTGTCATTTCTCACTGGGTAGCGGTAGCTAACGTGGCGATGATCATGCACAGCGGCAGCCGTGATAAACGATACAAAATAGTGTGTCGCGGTAGCGAACACGTGGCACGAACGCTGCTGCTTGACGGGCTCGGCGACGAATTCGCGAATGATTCGAGATTGATAACCTGGCCGATCCTTGACACTGGATTCGCGGTTTTCTATTGACTCGCGGTCGCAGGAGCCCGGTAGCTTTTCTGAACTCGTGACGAATTTGAGATACGGCTTGTCACGATGAGCGCTTGATTGTATCTGAGGGGAGAGTCGCGTTACCCGAAACGGCAGCTTCAGATAGCGCGATTAGCGCGACGAATCGGCGACAACAACATCGATTTAAGCATTGTCCAATCGCGCGGTAACACGCCGAAATTGCTATAATGATGTTCGCGAGACGGCGCGGTGTCTGCGACGAAAGATTCACGGAAGGAATCGATGGATGGCGCCATCGACCCTTAATTTCCATTTGTCGTACTTAAATTTTATGTAATGTCGCAACACTAGGGTAAATGAAACCTCACTCCAAAAAAGGGATTGAGATTTTACTCCTTTGAGGTAAATCTCATTCTAAAAGAGTAAATCTTACTCTCAAAAAGAGTGGAAATCTGCCACTCTTGAACAAGAGTAGTTGTATTTTCACTTTTTAAAAAATATTTTTTCTGCATCCCTTTTTCTACATCTCTGCTTAAAAAGCTTGTGTGATATTGAAAACAACAAAATATTATAAACATTCTCGAAAAATTGTATCGTAATCTATCTGGCCTAAGTGATGTAGTTTCCTTATTGAAAGAAAATCTATCGTAATTAGTATAACTTTCTCGTGAATATATTTCTTATATCAACAAAACAATGAAGAATATATCGTTTTGTATAATACATTCAACGTTTATAATTTTTAATTCTATGAATGCAATAATTGTATACAAATTTTTAAGAATTTTACGATACATGCATACCATGAATGCTAATGTGTCTATGCCATAAACATTTAATGATATTGAATAATATTCTATCAGACTATGGATGAACTTTGATACATATATATATATATATATATCCGAACGTCATGACAAAGTCTATAGCTTGTTGTATGAGTTTTACCACAAAGATTTTACGTTTTCTATTCAGATCCTTGCAATCGCGTAAAAATAACATTTTATACGAATCGACTTGTAGAGATGCTATCGTTTCCTATCAGATTCAATTGCTATGCCGTTTTTTGTAATGGTTCCCGGAATGATTACTTATAATAGCGTTTTCGATTGGGGTGCACTGGCTGCACTCAGTGTCAAGAGCGTGTTCGATTGGCAGTGCCAATGCGCACTTGGCTAGTGTCACGTGTTCATTTGATCGCACGACACTCGCGTAGTGCGAACTCAGTGCGCACTAAGTGGCACGAGATATTTTGACGGTGCCAGTTCAGTGCACGTTTTATCACAGTTAAGGATATACATAGGGACAAGCAAATCTGCGCAGTTGAATTGAAAACGGGGTCTTGTCCCTACTCTTAATATCTTTTCCTGTAGTTTTGTAACATTTTGTTGAACATTGCTTCAAAGTGAACAAAAATGAGTTTCAGCTTTAGCACTGAAAATCTTGGCGTATTCTTTTGAACTTGCACTATTCAGTGCAACCCATGGAACTCGTCCAGTGTTGGTGTGAACTGAGTGCGCACTGGTGCGCACTAACTTTTGCCTAATCGAAAACGCTATAACATTCTGTAAGATCACTGTTAAGCTTCAATATCTATGTAAATAAATCTCAACTTAACGATAAAGTCTATTGTTTCTTATGCGAATTTTACGATAGACATTTTCTATATTCTAATTGTAAGTTTCTTGCATTTGCGTAGTAATCATACCATGTATGAATCGCCCTATAGACGTTCTATCGTGTTCTATCGGGACAATGCTACGCCGATTTCTATGACGATTCCCAAAACGATTACTTACAACATTCTATGAGATTACTGTTGAATTTCGGTACCTATATAAGTGAATCTCAACTTAACGATAAGGTATATTGTTTCTTATATCAAGAGACACGGTAATGGCTCCCCCCCCCCCCCCCCCCCACGCAACTGCCGGGTGTCTTCAAGTTTTACGATGCACACTTTCTATATTTTATTAATTTTCTTGCATTCGCGCGTAGTAATCATATCATAGGTATATGAATCCATCTATGGAGATTTTATCGTTTTTTAGTAGGACAAAGCTACGCCAGTTTTTATAATAGTTTCCAGATTAATTGCCTATAACATTTTATGAGATTACTGATGAGATTTGGCGGGGGTGATCCTGATTGACCACGGCTCGATTGGACACCACCAATCACAGCGACCGGTGCTTAGGAGCTTTGTAGTTTCAAGCGCTGTGAGTGGCTCGTG
>NW_017299960.1:44857-45409 GCF_001594075.2 Trachymyrmex cornetzi
ATCTTTTATTAAAAAAGGGTTCAGTATCAAGAATTTCTATGTCATTCCAATTAAATGTGTGATCAAAATTCACTTGATGTTGTGCTACTACACTGTGGAGACTGCTCGAACTGGCAGTGTTAGATTTATGTTCTTTTACTCTAGTTCTTACTTTTCTTTTAATAAATATTTTATAGCTAAACATTAAAAACATTTCAGAAAAGTTTAAATCTATTTCTGAAAAGAATTGTTTTAAAATCGCTTACAAATCAATGAATGAACTCAATTATAAAAACTTAATTATAAAAACTTAATTATAAAAACAGGGAAAGACAAGCTTAACAAAATGGAACTCTGTAATGTAGTTTATAAAATCAATTTTGAGCTGTGAATCCTCATATGTTGGGCAAACGAAAAGAAAAGTAAGAACTAGAGTAAAAGAACATAAATCTAACACTGCCAGTTCGAGCAGTCTCCACAGTGTAGTAGCACAACATCAAGTGAATTTTGATCACACATTTAATTGGAATGACATAGAAATTCTTGATACTGAACCCTTTTTTAATAAAAGAT
>NW_017299960.1:52484-53276 GCF_001594075.2 Trachymyrmex cornetzi
AATGGATTCGGCATCCGATGCTCTTTAATTTTTGTTCTTAAAAAGTTTTTTAATTTTGCAACCCTGATAAATGGGGGTAGGGGTTAATTAAAAAATTTGATTTAAAAAATAAATGAATACACTATTATATAGAGCATAAAATACTGTAAAACTTTTGTATAAAACATTTTTTCATACGTGGCATAGTTTCGAAGATATTCGCTGAAAACGAAAAAATCTATTTTCTTCGTGGGGGTGTTTCACCCCCTAAACCTTGAGATAAGCCGCTATAAAAAAATATGGGTCGAATATTTTTTGATGCTTTACAACATATCCAAAGCGCATTAAAATCTGTGAGGGACAGTTCCGACCGTTCCCTTGTTAGAATACCCACTTCCTCGAAGGCGAACACCTAGACACTCATTTCCTCAACGGCGAACACCTAGACACCCATTTCCTCGACGACGAATACCTAGACACTCATTTCCTCGACAGCGAACATCTAGACTCCAACTTTCTCGACGGCGGACATCTAGACACCCACTTCCTCAATGGCGAATGTAGACAACACCTAGAACACCCACTTCTTCGAAGGCGAACACCTAGACACCCATTTCCTCGACGGCGAACACCTAGACACCCATTTCCTCGACGGCGAATACCTAGACACTCACTTCCTCGACGGCGAACACCTAGACACTCATTTCCTCGATAGCAAACACCTAGACACAAACTTCCTCGACGACGAACACCTAGACACCCATTTCCTCGACGGCGAATACCTAGACACCCATTTCCTAGACGGCGAACACC
>NW_017299960.1:54423-61811 GCF_001594075.2 Trachymyrmex cornetzi
ATTATATATTGTCGGCGAATAATGTTTAAAACTGGACAATTGACACTGAATAATTTTTATATATGGGTTTAATTTAAGATGTATGTACTGAGAGAGGATGGTCAGATGGTGACCGAAACGTTTACGTAATAGAAAATAAAATATAATTTGTGCTAATTCTAACTGGCGCTGTGGCTGTATGCTCTTTATTAATTTGCTTTTATAAATTTAAGCCACTTATTATCTTATATAAAGTATTCTTGTTATGCTCACATAAAAGAAATTTGTGAACACAATCGATATGATTAATTTTAAGAAAATTTATATATAATTTTTAATAGAAATGGGAACTTTTGCGTTGCATCGAGGTTGAACAAAGAATGTTCCTATTGGCTTTGGTTCATTTATCGGGATCCGGTAGACAATTTGATTGTTTGAACACGGTTGCGTCTATCATAATCAAATCTATTTAAGAACGTTATCAAATCATCTGCGGACAACAAATAGAACTTATATTCGTTAATTTTAACTAATTATATGCGTAATAAATTATTATTGACTATTTTTGTAATACTGAGGAAGGTCTAATTTAAGTGTATTATATTACAATAAAATAGACGAAACGTCTATTTTATTGTAATATTTCAAATACAAATAAATTTTCAAGCCATTCTCATCTGGCGTTCGTGGTGTATGCCTTCTTAACTATATTGTTTTTACTTTATATTTATGTTTTTAAAGTTATATTTTTATCTTTTGTTTAAGAAATATTGTCTAAAAACAAAGTGGTATATCGGTATCGGTGACCTTCTTCTAATTACTAAAAGCTATTAAAGTTATTAAGAAAAATTATTTTAAAAAATTAAAACTTACGTAACGAGTGTGAAAACGATATTAACAATTCAAACACCCGACGGATAATGAGACGTTAAAACAGATAAAGTCACTCTTGAAAACAAAGTACGCAATCGAAAACAAAGATTATCGATAATAAAATTAAGGATGTATTTTCATGTAATATGAAAGAGGAAGCACTACGTGTTTTTAAATAAATTCTCATATAGCGGGTCAAGAGATAAAGTGTCATTTTGTAAATTTATACCATGTTTTCGTTTCTTTACGTAAATCATTTCTGACAATAGTCTTTAAAATTTTAAATTTTTTCTTTGTCCAATATTTTAATGTTGTCCCAATCAATATCATGGGATGTATCTATTCTATGTTCCGTGACAACAAAAAACTGAGTTGTGTTTCTGTTAATATGATTTTTGTGTTCCGATATATGCACTTTCAGACATTTTCCGGTCTGGCTGACGTATGAGGCATCATAGTCTCTGCAGTCTATTCTATAGACTATATTAGAATGCGATGATGTAGGCAGTGGATCTTTCAGAACTTTAATGAATTTATTTAGTTTGTGTTACCTCTGTATACGCCATACTCACACCAGGAATGTTGTTAATAAAGTTTTTAATTTTTTCGGAAACAGATGGAATAAAGAGTACCGTAAAAAACTTTTGTTTAAAGTTCTCAACGGATGTAGATTTACTCTGATCTTGAGTATTTATCAGGTATGTAAATATGAAACCGGAATTTACCAATATATGGATGGCCATAGCTGTCAATGTAGTTGCCATCAGACCGCGTCATTGACGCCATTTCCTTGTTCTGACATCTGACAAAGATTTTCAACTCACAACATTACTAGTTTCATACAACAGTATAGTTTGTAATAGCGTTGAACATGTCGAATTTTGTGCCTGGAAACTACGATTTGCGGACAGTATCGATTTTTTGTTACCATTTGAAGAAAACTGCTGCAGAATCGCATCGAATGCTGTCGAAGCTTACGGTGAGCATGCTCTTGGTAAATCACAGTGCTTTGAGTGGTTTAAAAAATTCAAAAATGGCGATTTTGACGTAAGAAACGAAGAACGTGGAAAACCACCGAAAAAGTTTGAAGACAGCGAATTGCAAGCATTGTTGGATGAGGATGACGCTCAAATTCAACAACAACTCGCGGATCAATTGAATGTGACACGAGAAGTCGTCTCCATACGTTTGAAATCCATGGGAAAGATCCAGAAAATGGGAAAATGGGTTCCACATGAACTGAATGAAAGACAGCAGGAAAACCGAAAAACCACTTGCGAAATGCTGCTCGCCAGGTACAAAAGAAAGTCATTTCTCCATCGAATTGTGACTGGCGATGAAAAGTGGATATATTTTGAGAATCCTAAGCGTAAAAGATCATGAGTAATTCCAGGCGAACCATCGACATCGACTGCAAGGCCAAATCGCTGTGGACGGAAGACAATGCTCTGTGTTTGGTGGGATCAGAAAGGTGTGATCTATTATGAGCTGCTAAAACCTGGCGAAACCGTTAATACTGAACGCTATCGACAACAAATGATCAATTTGAATCAAGTTTTGCGTGAAAAACGACCGGAATATCAAAAAAGGCAACACAAAGTGATTTTGGTTCATGATAATGCACCACCACACACAGCAAAACTGGTCGAGGAAACGATTGAGGCGTTTGGATGGGAGATACTTTTGCATGCGGTTTATTCACCAGACTTGGCTCCGTCCGATTACTACTTGTCTGCATCGATGGGACACGCACTTGCTCAGCAACGCTTCACTTCTTCCGAAGATGTACGAAAATGGCTAGATGACTGGTTTGGCTCAAAAGAGCAACAATTTTTTTGGCGTGGCATCCACAAATTGACAGACAGGTGGGAAAAATGTATAGCTAGCGATGGGCAATACTTCGAATAAAATATTTTTTATCATTTTCATGCAATAAACGTGTATTTTCTATTAAGAAATTCCGGTTTCATATTTACATACCTGGTAATTGCTGAAATTTGTTGTGCAATGTCTTCTTAATTGTTGAGAAAATTAAACTAAACTTTATCTGTTTTAACGTCTCATTATCCGTCGGGCGTTTGAACTGTTAACATCGTTTTTATACTCATTATGTAAGTTTTAGTTTTTCTTAATAATTTTTCTTAATAACTTTAATAGCGACTAATAATTAATATTTAATTAATTTTGTTCAAATACAGAAACATTTCAATAATGGAGTAGGTTGGTAATCCCATGTTTTTTCCGATACAACGTTACATATAGGTGACTTAAGTTACCTCAAAACGTGACTATTTGTCAAAATAATCAAATAGTTTATTTATATTTTATAGAAAATCTGTCAATTTAATGTACAACTTTCCGTTAAGGTTGGACACAGTTATCATAATGTGACCTTACTAATAACTAATTATTTTTGCGCCATTAATTTATGTACTGAAGAAGACCCGATGGTCAAACGTCCACCGCAATTGCTTGATAAAGTTTTATATCATACACTAATACCTTGTGTTGACTCAAATTGGCATTATATATATCACAAGTAAGTAATAAAGTCTATAATGTTCAAGCTGTATCATAAGTGCTTAAATATTTCCATGTGAATTTACGAGAACGATAGGATTACTTTTGAAGATTAGATTGAAAGCCATCGTGTTTGTAGTGTTTCATTGATTCTCATACACATTCATTCATTAAGAATCCGTATTATAAAGAAAAAACATTTCATATAGAGAATGATAGGACTACGAAATCTCGATAGAAAACGATAGAATTGGAATAAAATATAATAGTTTCTGATTGATTCGTATACACGTTCGTTCATTGAAAATCGGTGTTGTAAAGAAGAAACAAGTATACATTGAAGAAACCGGGAGAATGGTCAACCTATGGATAAAAGAACACCAACGTGATGTCAGGCTAAAACATGCCACGCAGTCGGCATTATCAGAACACAACATCAAAACAGGACATTAAATACTATTTGACAAAACGACCACGATAGCCAACATTACATCGTACTTTCCAAGAAAGTATAGAGAACCCATAGAGATACAAAAACACCCTAACAATCTAAATAGATATAATGGCTACAACATAAATAAAATATGGAAGACCATTCTCCCGGTTATTGAAGACCTATATTTTCCCCACCTCTCTCCGCCCTCCCCCCCTACCCGCAATTTTCTCTTTCCCCCCACCATTCCAACAAGCAGCGTAATATAAAGGAATAGCCCGGAGGAACAGCTCAGTATCAGGCTGCCCCTTGCCCTGATGAAGTGGACTGCAAGGTTCACGAAAAGTTGGCATTCCAAGAAAGGATCTGGATACGGAGATTTTTGAATTATTGGTCCCAGCATCCGATTTTACAAAAGAAGGGCATCATTTTAAGCTTGATCGATAGAGTTTTTTTTATCTCTCACATCCAGAATTCCACAAAAGAAATTTAAATTTTATGATTAGGATTTTATTAGAAAATAATTATCCGTTAAAACTTATTTTTGAAACATTGACAGAATGAAAAAATTAATAAAAGAAATCTAATTGCAAGTATAAGACTTCTACTAGCAAGATTAAAAAAGAACAAATCAGATAGTTCACAATTTCTTTCATCAATAGAACATCTAATAAGTTCTGCAAATTTATTAATGGTCTGTTTTATAGGGTTGCTCATTATGGGGTGATCCCGATTTATCACGGCTCGATTGGGCACCACCAATCACAGCGACCAGTGCTTAGGAGCTTTGTAGTCTTAAGCGCTGTGAATGGCTCGTGTCCAATTGAGCCGTGTCCAACTGGGTGCCACCCCTCGTTATAGTATCAATAAACTTAACAAGTTCATTAGAGTACACAAAGATCCTTTGCAAAAATTTTCCAAAAGGAATGTGGTTTACAAAATCGAATGTCGTGATTGCGATGCTCCTTATATGTAAGCCAAACGGGAAAACACTAAAAACAAGATTAGCTGAAAACCATATACGTAGAGTTACATCCACTCGTTCAGTTATCACAGAGCATAAGGGTGATTTGCAATCATGACTTCGACTGAGATAATGTGAGAATTTTCTATACTGAGAGAAATTATAATAAACGAATAATGTCGGAGATGCCCTACATAAATTGCCAATCCAATGGTCTCAACATGCAAACTGACACTGAGGCATTAAATCATGATTACATAAAAATTCTCAACAAGTTATAATATGTTTATTTTTATAATTGACCGACACGCTTCTGTTCTCACTACACATCTCTTTTTGTTTTTAACAGTATTATTATGTGCCCAGCATCGGAATAAACATGACTCTCTTTTTTGGTTCTTAAATTATTTTTTATCTAACTTTGACAATCGTGAATCTTAAATTGTTTAATGGATTGACGATATTTGGATCCTCGTGCGATCATTGTTGGAGGTAGGGTGAGTTTTTTGCTATCATTTATAAATATTAGGTGTACAATTTTGCTTCCGCCGTTTTCCTATAGATGGCTTTAGCGATAAGTGGTGGTCGAAATAAATAGATCATAGACGTCATACAATAAACTTGGGCATCTGTCAACATAACCTCATAGAAACATTAGTCGATTTGTGTCTGCATAATAAAGTTATTCTCGATTGAAAATGTCAGTTTACAAGCCAAATTCTCGTCATTTGCGGGAGGTTTTAATTTTCTGTTTCAATATGAAAAAATCTGCGGCTGAGGCTCATCGAATGCTCTCAAATACTTATGGTGAGGCTGTTATTAGTGAAAGAACGTGTCGTGAGTAATTTCAACGCTTCAAGAACGGTGATTTTGACGTCGAAGACCGGCACAGTGGTGGAAGAGAGAAGGTTTTCGAAGATGCAGAATTGGAGGCATTACTCAAGACTCGTGTCAAAATCAAGAAGAATTGGCACAATCATTAGGAGTGACTCAACAAACCATTTCAAAACGCCTCAAAGCCATGGGAATGATTCAGAAGCAAGGAAATTGGGTGCCGTACGAGTTGAAACCGAGAGATGTTGAACGGCGTTTGTTTGCAAAGACGGAAGGGATTTCTGCATCGCATTGTGACTGGGGACGAAAAATGGGTTCATTACGATAACCCTAAGCGCAGAAAATCATGGGGAGTTCCCATGCTTCCACGTCGCCGGCCAAACCGAATATTCACGGCTCCAAGGTCATGCTCTGTATTTGGTGGGACCAGTTCGGCGTAATGTATTATGAGCTGTTAAAACCGACTGAAACAATCACAGGCGATCGGTATCGAACGCAATTGATGCGTTTGAGCCGAGCATTGAAAGACAAACGGCCGCAATACAACGAGAGATACGATAAAGTGATTTTGCAGCATGACAATGCTCAACCCCATGTTGCGAAAGTGGTGAAGACATACTTGGAAACGTTGAAATGGGAAGTCCTACCCCACCCGCCGTATTCTCCAGACGTTGCTCCCTCTGACTATCACTTGTTTCGATCAATGGCACGCGGCCTGGCTGACCAGCACTTCCGGTCTTAGGAAGAAGTAAAATATTGGATCGATTCGTGGATGGCCTCAAAAGATGATCAGTTTTTTCGACGCGGGATTCGTACGCCCGAAAGATGGGAGAAAGTAGTGGCCAGCGATGGACAATACTTCGAATCATAAATGTATAACCAGTTTTTTACAACAAAGCCTCGAATTTCGAAAAAAAACGGCGGAAGCAAAGTTGTACACTTAATAACATAAATTAAATCTATATCTATTCAAAAAATCTTATTGCAATTAATAGCTTGAAATCCACCATTTGTTCAGCTTTGCAACTGGTTGGCACAACATCAGATTATGTTGAGAAGGTTGTTTCTCGCCGAATTTCCACTACGACTATATATATAATAGGAGGTCATAATTGGAGGTCGGAACTGCAATTTTGCGACGCACAATTCGACATAATATTTAGTGCGATAAGTGGTTTGTTATTGTTGAGGATGGCTCAAAACGTGAGCCGAAACGTACAAATTTAATTTGTTATTCATAATTAATTATTGCGCAATATAGAACTCAGCGCAGACTCCTAATCCCCGGTTGAATTTCGCTGTTTTATTTCATTGTACAAAATTCTCACGTCCTCCCAGTGAAAATCATAATAATTTGTGGTTTAAATGTTTATCGTTTAGTGTCTAAATTATTCATTCATCATTGAAAATGATCCGATAATTGGTCAAAACGTTTGTTGTAATGTTCAAATAGATTATTAAGTATCAACAAATAAGGTGTAGCATTTTTTTCGTAGCCTTTTATATTTATCATTTATTGTTTTATTCAGTTGAGCATTATACATATTATCATTTTAAAGATAATAATTTAAAATTTCGTAACTAACAATAAGGCTAAATATATGAGCCCGAATTTTTATTGATGAACGATTGAAATTTTTATATATAAGATTATATTGTTGAATTTTAAACAAGTGTTATGTAATTTGTAGTGTATTGACAAGATGTGTAGCTATATATCAGGAGACGCGGTAGTGGCTCCGGCCATGTTCAAAAATCAAAAATAAGAGATAAGAGACACTACAA
>NW_017299960.1:62459-64013 GCF_001594075.2 Trachymyrmex cornetzi
AAAAAGTATATTTATACATCGAAATAAATATTGAAGTTCGTGTTAAAATCGGAGAGACGAAGAAAATATGGTTGCATTCTCACGAGAATAGGCGATGGAGGAGCCTATTCTTTATTTTAAATATATTCTATTAAGAATTTATTCTGTTGCAATTGAAATAAATAAGTAAAATATATGGTCCATATTTATCATAATTATAACAGTTACATATATACTATTCATTCTTCAGTATATATATGTACCATTTGCTTCATTGTAGCTTATACAAGGTTAAGTTACAGGAATCGAAAACATCCATTTGTGATATTTGTTTATTTGTACTCTGAAAAGTATGTGATATAGCCCAAAGCTATCATTAAAATGAAAAGTCTAGCCATGTTCAAAAATGTAAGCAGATCTTCAAAAATGTAAACCTTTAACAATTGAAATAATTATGTAACAATATATATTATTATGAAAAGTAACTGATATATTATTCAAAGTCTCAGTTCAAAGTGAACATACATAAAGCGTATTCTCAAAAATGTAAACCTTTAAAAATTAAACTTTTATCTGATAATATATTGTTTCACAATATACATATTTTCAAAAATTTAAATGATTATCTGATAATATATTACCATGACTGATATATTAATAAAGGTGCCAGTTCAAAGTGAACATACATAAATAAAGTGTATATTATCTAAATTTATACAATATATTATCATGAAAAGTAACTCATATGTTATTGAAGGTACGAGTTCAAAACGAACATACATACCTACAAGTAAAACAGACTATAATTTCATTCTAGAAAATAAGTGCGATATGTTATTCTTAGTGCACAAGATATAAAAGTCGTTTATTGAGATTTGACTTAAAATTTATACTAGCCCGTACAATGAAAAATAATTGCTTGTAATTCCAGAGTACCAATTTGTTAATGACTCGGAAAAAGAACATGGCGGTCTGTTTTCAAAAAACTTTCGATGGATGGTTCAAAAAACGTTGTCTTATTGCCTGAAACGAGCAAATGTTAGGTAAACCCGAAATTTAAAAAAATATATATTGAGAAAAAGAAATGGATGTATTATCAAAGGTGTCAGTTCAAAGTAAATATAAACTTTTAAAAATTAATGATAATATTACGATATATTACCATGACATGTGACTGATATATTAATAAAGGTGCCAGTTCACAGTTTAAATGATTATCTAACAATATATATTATCATGACAATAAAATATATCAATTCTTGAGTCAGTTACAGACAAGCTATACGGTTAAAAACTTTACTGATTATTTCACGTAATATATTCACTTCCTTCTAGAACTTTCTAGAAAATACCGTTCTAATATGATACTTTTCGTACTTCAAATGGTGTCATTATTGAGGGGATCGGCGGAATAAAGGTCTAATTACAAAATCTTGGTTTACTATATACTATATGTTCAGAATTAGAGCGTTAATTCGTGCGGTAGTCGAGATCGCTCGAGAAACTTCTTCGCTTCGAATCTTTGTTGATTCGACTTTCGAGCAATGTCGACGTCGAGAGCGCGTGTTTGTGTGC
>NW_017299960.1:64206-65381 GCF_001594075.2 Trachymyrmex cornetzi
CCGAGCGAACCCGGCGCAAAAATAAATCGTCTTAATTGTCGTTAACGGGGGAACCTGATCGAAGGCTCCCGCCGCCGTCAACACTATATTTGTATTATTCCTTACGGGAACTCTGTAAAAGCTTCGACATTATTTCCAAGTGGACACCGAGAAGCTCATCAAAGTTTTTTGAAAGCAGGCCGCCATGTTCTTTTTCCGAGTCATTAACAAATTGGTACTCTGGAATTACAAGCAATTATTTTTCATTGTACGGGCTAGTATAAATTTTAAGTCAAATCTCAATAAACGACTTTTATATCTTGTGCACTAAGAATAACATATCGCACTTATTTTCTAGAATGAAATTATAGTCTGTTTTACTTGTAGGTATGTATGTTCGTTTTGAACTCGTATCTTCAATAACATATGAGTTACTTTTCATGATAATATATTGTATAAATTTAGATAATATACACTTTATTTATGTATGTTCACTTTAAACTGGCACCTTTATTAATATATCAGTTACTTGTCATGGTAATATATTATCAGATAATCATTTGAATTTTTGAATATATGTATATTGTGAAACAATATATTATCAGATAAAAGTTTAATTTTTAAAGGTTTACATTTTTGAGAATACGCTTTATGTATGTTCATAATCATATTTCCACAATATCCTATAACAATATCTCCACAATATGGCCAAAATACTATGGCCAAGAAACCAAGATTTTTTATTTGGAAATAAAGAAACTTCATAGTACAATTTAAAATAATGTTTATGTATATACTTGTCTAAGATGATAATAGTTAAGGAAAGACAATTTGACCAAATCTGTTTAAGGTTGAATATTATAATTTTGTATGTATAATTTCGTTATTAATTATTGAAAATGAGCATTTTGAAATGATCGAAACGTTAATTTTTATGTACTTGAAATAATAACAATATCTTTATATTTATTTGACCGTATATTTGAGAAACTCAATTAATACTAGAATGTAACTGCCTATTACGGTCGGAGCTGGATCTTCGTTGCTTTAAATAATTCAATCTTGAATTACTAATATATACTATATATGTACTTGCATATATACCATATTGTAGTCTTTTGGTAGTCTAACAAGTCTGCAAGTATTATACATATATAGTATATATTAGTAATTCAAGATTGAATTATTTAAAGCAA
>NW_017299960.1:67245-70681 GCF_001594075.2 Trachymyrmex cornetzi
ATTACCCTCACCGTTCCCGCTCCTTTCATTCTCCGAGAGGATCACTAACAAATTAAAATTTTTCCAAGGGTTTGGACGTAACAATACGGTCAAAAAATATAAATATATTGTTTAGATCACGTCGCCTGAAAGAAAGACGTTTGTTTCCTTAGTATATCGATTATTGCGAAGAATATTACTAAGGCCTCGGTAGTCTAATGGCTCAGGACGCTCGTACGGTTTACAAGAGATCCGGGTTCAAGTCCCGGCCGAGGTAATATTTTTCGCAATAAATTTATTAATAGTTTTTATAGATTAACATCTTTATAATATATGATGCTTGATGGTAGCATCAAATTATTAAAATTGCTTGTCAATTTAATTCGCGATTACTAGAGTAGTTTTAATTGCGTTTATTTAGTCCGGAAAAACAATTCGGCGCGCAGTTTGAAAAAGACTACAATATGGTATATATGCAAGTACATATATAGTATATATTAGTAATTCAAGATTGAATTATTTAAAGCAACGAAGATCCAGCTCCGACCGTAATAGGCAGTTACATTCTAGTATTAATTGAAATAATAAATTGTACTTAAGCATAAGATATCCAGCATGACTCCTGTATGTAGCCCTTAACATTTATTGAATGATATTCATATAGAGCCAGATACCGAAATATTTTAATTCGTTTAAACTTAAAGTATTTCTCAAAAATGGTAATTATATCGCCAACTATTGTAATTAATTAATCACGTTATATGTATAAGCACATATATATAGGGTGTCCCATTTAAAATAATGCATTAAGATTTCTCGAAAACTATGGTAGACACGGAAAAATGTTTCAAACAAAAGTTGTATGGTTCGGAGGGGGACATAAGAAGGTAACATTGATTTTATCTTAAAATCATCGCCAAAGTAGATCAAAGTCATATCGATATTTTTTAATGGACATCCTATTTTTGATGGCCGAATCTAATAACTGATGTTAAGAGCTTTTCAAAACGCTATAAGAAAATATTTTTCATTAAGTACTTTTTCAGTTATGATGCTTGAAAGTTACAGTACCGCCGGCATTAGCATTATCCAAGGTGTCCAACCGACGGCTAAAACCTCTTGAATGTTGTTCGGAATCATGTTCTAGATATCATTTATCAAGATCAAAGCCGATGGAGGTTGTACCTCTTATTTTCATTTTTACGTAAAAATGAACACAATTACAAAACGATGGGGGTGGCGGTGGGCAAATTTTATGATGATATCCTTTGTATACATGATCGTATACAAACTTAGCTTTTTAAAAAAAGGTAAAAAAAGCGCTAAGTGTGTGTGCTTCTCGTAAAGAATCACCATTTGGGCCAGTTTCACCAACGCCAATTACTTAATCGGCCGTGAAACTGATGACTAATCACGTTTGCTGTTTAGTAGAACTAATGATATGTATCATTTGTATAAAAGATTTGATATCAACAACTGGCGCCAAGTTAAATTTTACCATTTTATTCCTCCTAAAGAAAAAAATAATAGTAACTTAAATTTTTTTCTTAATTTATTTTTAATCTAATGATATGTATCATTCGTATAAAAGATTTGATATCAACAAAATTGGCGCCAAGATAAATTCATCAAAATTTTATCAAAATTTTATGTATTATTCGTAAAAAAGATTTGATATCAATAATTGGCGTCAAGTTAAATTCCATGTAATTCGAATACCAAATTAAATAAACAATGTTAACTTTAATGATATGTATCATTCCTACAAAAGATTTGATATCAAGAACCAGCGTCAAGTTAAATCCCACTTCTTCATACCATGCCAAATTAAATAAATAATGAATATTAATCTAATGGTATGTATTATTTGTACGAACGATTTTATATCAACAACTATGGCGCCAAGTTAAATTCTACTATCAAATTGAAAAATAAAACTCAAGTGATAATATCTTTATAAATTTACTTAATCCAAATGGTACTATCTTCAATTTTTATGCAATGAAACCTAAGTATACGTATACTTATTGAAGAATCTTCCTATTGCAATCCAAATGATTTAAATTCCTCTTAAATGAAATTATTATATCACAATTCATTCAAAGACATTTCCTCTTCCAACTAAAGTAGTGGTTATTTAATTCTCCTTCAAAATATTATACAAAACATTATCACAAAATTGCGTTACCTTGCTCAATTTAAGTGTTACCACAAAAATTAAAGAATTAACCGTATAAAATGAAAAAATTTAATTTAAATAGAAAAATTTTTCATGTAAAAACACTTGGCGCTGCTAAATAGAGTAAGAAAAACTATAAGAACAATTTAAAATTGGAATGATAATGAATAAAAATAAATAATAAAAGATAATTGAATATAATTTAAAAGTAATAATAATTATTGTAATATATATAATTGTAATATAATTTAAAAGTAATAACAAAAGTAATAATAAATTCTCTTTCACATAATGCATGTCTTACAAATCTAAAGTTATTTTTCTTTGATTTAAGAGCTCTCATAGGTTTTTCCGCTTAAAAAAATCGATTTTTTTTGCTTATTTTAAAAGGTACATATCTTAGAAACATTTTAACACCAGAACGAGTTCGATATTCGAATTATCGACGAAGTTACAGCTGCTTTAACGAAATTAGTCAGGTCGCTCCGCAGGTCAGAATTCTAAATGGTTACCGGTAGGGTGTATTGTCGTCGAAATAAAAGAAAGCAAGAGAGGGACAACTATTGTATTATTTGTGTCGAGGGTCTACAGTGTGTTATTGAGCCTATTTGAAATCCATTAGTAAGGAAACCTTACAGGTAAATTGATCGACGAACTGCAACTCTATTACGGTCTAGCCATCAGGAGACACAGTGATTCTATTGAAGCGATGAGAAAAGCTATATGGGCAATATTTTTTCATAAAATTTCAACGGATGAGAAACCACAGCATCATTATTGTCCACTCGGAGAAAAATCGTGGTGATCATGGCAGCGAGCATGTGCTGCTAATAATTTGAATGAATACAGACATAAGCCTGCTCTTTCTAAAATTGTAGAAGATGCTATTCGACCTGTATACGAAAGCTTGAGCGAAGAAAATTTGCTTGTAAGGTGTATTGGCGGCTACACTCAAAACGTGAATGAGAGTTTAAATGCTTTCATATGGAAGATGGCTCCAAAGGAGACGTATAGCGGCATTAGCGGCTTTATTATTGTTGAAATCGCCACATATATCGCAACAGTAACGTTTAACGAAGGTCTATGTCTCTATTAACAATTTTAGAAACTTTAAATTGCACCATCGGCAATATATATATATATATATATGGGGCATTCTTTCTCAACCGGACACCCCCCTCTGCCCAGAATTCATATGAACCAAAAAAATTTTTTCAGGGCTGAAAATTTAGCTAAACATGTCTACTTTTATTTGCCGTGTGGCCCCTTTCAAAATTC
>NW_017299960.1:71174-71396 GCF_001594075.2 Trachymyrmex cornetzi
CCCCCAAGTACCGAGTTTCACCCGAAACAGGCGAACTTTTTATTTTGGTCCTCCATTTTGGAAACGCCATCTTGAATTCCCAAAATTGTATTAAATAAATTTAAAGTGGGTAAACTAATTACCAATTTTTGTAACAAAAATAATTTTTTAATATACGCTGTAATACTTTTTTTGCACATAATAGGAAAAATATAAAATAGTTTTCCTGTATTTTGGAGTGTG
>NW_017299960.1:71416-73486 GCF_001594075.2 Trachymyrmex cornetzi
GAATTTTGAAAGGGGCCACACGGCAAATAAAAGTAGACATGTTTAGCTAAATTTTCAGCCCTGAAAAAATTTTTTTGGTTCATATGAATTCTGGGCAGAGGGGGGTGTCCGGTTGAGAAAGAATGTCCCATATATATATATTTGCAACATATTATATGTGTCAAGAAGTCGACGCACAGCGTATTTTAACGGGCGAATATCAAGCGCAGGAAGGCGACGAGAGAGGCGAGAATTCGTCGTAGACAGAGCAGATTGCAGTCAGAAGAAGGTCATACTTCAAAGGAGGGCCAACTTTATGGTACAGGCATCGTTTATTAAGCGTAAGTAAAAAAAAAATTTTTATTTTATCCTTGCAAAACTTTAAACACGTTTTTCTCGAAACAGCATTTTTCAGAACGGTGGGCATGATAACTGCCTCACCGTTCGTCCGATTAACTTTATTTTTGGCATACATATTCTAAATTAGATTCACTATCGTATCACGAGAGCTTTTTTGATTAAATTTAACCATTTTCGAATAGCAATAAAAAATAGATAATTTTTTTGGGTGAAAATTACGACTTTTCATTCAAATTATGACCATTTCCGTAATTTTTTTTTTCTCAAATTCGTGATACGATAACTATGATTCTAAAAAATGATACAAAATTGGAAATTTTTGTTTTAGATAAAAATTACGAGTTGAATCATGCCCACCATTTGACCCCGATTAAAAAAACACGTTCTACGCCATTGGACGCAACCGCGATATTTTTAATTATTTCTTAAATTTTTGTATACGTTTTATATTCCTTAAGAGTCCACCTTTAAAATAAAAAAAAAATGAAATCGATTAGCCCAACAGTTTTTTCACAATTTCTCATCAAAATTTGACTACTTTTTAAGCTCGACAAACCCATGAGAGCCCTTAAACTTAATAGCATTCACAACGATAATCATAACATTTACACGATTCTATAACTCAATCATATACACACATGCTAAATATTTTAACTCTCATTGGTGATGGTTCTTGTATTTCTTATTTTTTGAAATATTCATATTTTTTAATATGGTTCTGACTTTTTTTTATTAATATACTTTTATATATATTATTTTTTATAGTATTATATTCTTATCCTTCTCATTTGCATTCATGCTTTACTACTATACTACCATGTTATTACTATATATCGAGATCTAGCAGCGCCAAGTGTTTTTACATGAAAAATTTTTCTATTTAAATTAAATTTTTTCATTTTATACTGTTAATTCTTCAATTTTTGTGGTAACACTTAAATTGAGCAAGGTAACGCAATTTTGTGATAATGTTTTGTATAATGTTTTGAAGAAGAATTAAATAACCACTACTTTAGTTGGAAGAGGAAATGTCTTTGAACGAATTGTGATATAATAATTTCATTTAAGAGGAATTTAAATCATTTGGATTGGAATAGGAAGATTCTTCAATAAGTATACGTATACTTACGTTTCATTGCATAAAAATTGAAGATAGTACCATTTGGATTAATAGTAAATAATAAAGATAGTATCATTTGAGTTTTACTTTTCAATTTGATAGTAGAATTTAACTTGGCGCCACAGTTGTTGATATCAAATCGTTCGTACAAATAATACATACCATTAGATTAATATTCATTATTTATTTAATTTGGCATGGTATGAAGAAGTGGGATTTAACTTGACGCCAGTACTTGATATCAAATCTTTTATAGAAATGATACATATCATTAAAGTTAACATTATTTATTTAATTTGGTATTCAAATTACATGGAATTTAACTTGGCCCCAATTATTGATATCAAATCTTCTTTACGAATAATACATAAAATTTTGATAAAATTTTGATGAATTTAGCTTGGCGCCAATTTTGTTGATATCAAATCTTTTATACGAATGATACATACCATTAGATTAAAAATAAATTAAGAAAAAAATTAAAGTTACTATTATTTTTTCTTTAGGAGGAATAAAATGGTAAAATTTAACTTGGCGCCAGTTGTTGATATCAAATCTTTTATACAAATGATACATATCATTAGTTCTACTAAACAGCAAATGTGATTAGT
>NW_017299960.1:73573-92433 GCF_001594075.2 Trachymyrmex cornetzi
AGCGCTTTTTTTACCTTTTTTTAAAAAGCTAAGTTTGTATACGATCATATATACAAAGGATATCATCATAAAATTTACCCACCGCCACCCCCATCATTTTATAATTGTGATATAAAATATAATATACACAGCAAGTCGAGTTGCCTATATGCCTATGGGCAGGAGCACGCATTACTGGTAATGCAGAATATGATTAGATCGCAAGTGTGGTGGGGAATGAGACAAGAGAATTCTGATATAATGTAAAATTGTATAAAATATATATTTAATAATTAATGAATCCATCCAGAAAACGTCAAGAAGATTTTTCTCGAATGGAATTTACGAAAGGGTGTTTGTAACGAAATTTGGAACTTTCAAATTCACGTATGGTTTACATCTCTGTTTATCTGCAAGGAACAATTTCCCAAGTCTGTCAGGAGCTATTGCATATTATATGTAATAAACACAAGTAATATTATATTTTATTGCTCCCGTAAATTATCTAATTATTATTATGTGTTTTTTTACGATTTGGAACAAAATTTGGGACTTTGTGTTTGCTGGGACTCAAATTCACGTATGGTTTACATCTCTGTTTAACTGCAACGAATTTTTTAACTAAGTTAGGAAACAATAATGAAAAAATTTATAATTAATATTTTATAAAAGAATGTCGAATGGAAATGGAATTATACTCAGGTATATTTGTTAACTAGGCTAGGAAATGATAATGACAGCAATTTATTCGATAACGATCTCCATTTGTTTATATTTAAGACATAAATCATGAAGGTTAGAAAGAGAAACTAATTGTAAAATGCATTATTTTACAGCAATATGAACAGATACACATGCTGTTTCTTATACATTCATATAATAATTATACTACGTTTATAGTATTCTAAGGGCGATTGTTACCGACGCCGATTAACTCAATCAGCAGTCATCCTATTATAGACAGAATATTATCACAGTTAAGTAGGAACGCAGAAATGGAAGTATCCCAGCTAACACAAAGTTACATGTAACGTACCCGTTAGTTGTAATTTCCCACTCAACAATATAACTATAATATAACACGTGTGTTACATTGCAATTATATTGTTGAGTGGGAAATTTCAACTAACGAGTACGTTACATGTAACTTTGTGTTTGCTGGGATATAACGAAGATAATAAGAACGATATACAGACTTAGTATTTGCTCTACTGCTGATTGAGTTAATCATCGATAAAGTTAATCAGCGTTGGTAACAGTCGCCCTAAGTAGTCTCAAATAATCTTGCCTTGTATTAATTGACAGTTACACAAACTATTTCTATTTCTTATATATTCATATTACTGTAAAAAAATTCTTATTCATATTACTGTAAAATTACCGACGTATAATTTTTTCGTTTTCATCATCTAATCTCCTTTTGTTAAATATTGATTTATAAACAAATGGAGATCTTTAACGAATAAATTGCTTGTCATTATCATTTCCTTGCCTAGTTAATAAATATACCAGTGTATAATTCCATTTCCGTTCGATTTTCTCTTATTAAATATTAATTATAAATTTTTTCATTATTGTTTCCTAACTTAGTTAACAAATTCGTTGCAGTTAAACAGAGATGAAAACCATACATGAATTTGAGTCCCAGCAAACACAAAGTCCCAAATTTTGTTCCAAATCGTAAAAAAACACATAATAATAATTAGATAATTTACGGGAGGAATAAAATACAATATTACTTGTGTTTATTACATATAATATGCAATAGCTCCTAACAGACTTGGGAAAATGTTCGTTGCAGATAAACAGAGATGTAAACCACACACACACATACGTGTAAATTTGAAAGTTCCAAATTTTGTTCCAAACATCCTTTCGTAAATTCCATTTGAAAAAAATCTTCTTGACGTTTTCTTGATGGATTCATAAATTATTAAATACATATTTTATAAAATTTTACATTATATCAGAATTCTCTTGTCTCATTCCCCACTACACTTGCGATCTAATCATATTCTATATATTATTTTATTTACAGTACAATCCTGTAAAGAAGAAAATTAACATTTGATAGAATAGAATACTTTTCGAGAAAACCGATAGTCAACTTTAATGCTTAATATCTCGATTCACGAGGCAGAGCTCAATTTTTTCTGCCAGATTCTTTCGTTTCATGCAAAAAAGCGTCGAATTAAGCTGCTATACACCAATCGCCCTAGACCGTCGACTGATGGCGTTGATCAGGACACTCATTTCTCCGACGGTAAACGAAATTCTAGACACTCATTTCCTCAAACACCTAGACACCCACTTTCTCGACGGCGAATACAGACAATACCTAGACACCCAGTTCCTCGGCGAACACCTAGACACTCAGTTCCTCGACAACAAACACCTAGACATCCACTTCCTCGACGGCAAACACCTAGACACTTAATCTTTAACGGCAACATCCACTTCCTCGACGGCGACCACCTAGACTAGATATTCATTTATTCGATGGCGAACACCTAGACACCCATTTTCTCGACGGCGAACACCTAGACACTCATTCCCTCGACGGCGAACTCCTAGACACCAACTTCCTCGACGACGAACACCTAGACATCCATTTCTTTGATGGCAAACACCTAGATACTCATTTCCTCGACAGCGAACACCTAGACACCAACTTCCTCGACGGCAAAACAACACCTAGACACCCACTTCTTCGACGGCGAACACCTAGATGCCTATTTTCTCGATGGCGAACACCTAGACTCCAACTTCCTCGACAGCGGACATCTAGACACCCACTTCCTCGACGGCGGACATCTAAACACCCACTTCCTCGATGGCGAATGTAGACAACACCTAGAACACCCACTTCTTCGAAGGCGGACACCTAGACACCCACTTCCTCGTTGGCCAACATCTAGACAACACCTAGAACACCCACTTCTTCGAAGGCGAACCTATTTCCTCGATGGCGAATACCTAGATACCAACTTCCTCGACGGCGAACATGTAGACAACACCTAGACACTCACTTCTTCGACGGATCACTTCTTCGACGGCGAATACCTAGACACCTACTTCCTCGACGGCGAACACCTAGACGCCCACTTCCTCGACGACGAACACCTAGACATCCATTTCGTCGACGGCGAATACCTAGACACCCATTTCCCCAATAGCGAACACCTAGACACCCACTTCCTCGATGGCGATCACCTAGACATCCATTTCTTCGACCTAGACACCCATTTCCTCGACGACAAACATCTAGACGCTTAATTCCTCGACGGCGAACACCTAGAGAGAGAGACGCTTAATTCGTGTATATCTATATACCCTCTTCCTCGACGCGGTAAATACCTAGATCTTCAACGACAATCTTGATATTTCATTTTAATTATAATTAATATTTTATTTTAACTCATTTTATTAATTTTAATTTCAATTAATTAATTATAACACGTCACATCGTATATGTGACAATGTTGCCATCGCTGATTATCACCGCCGTCATGTGTAGTTGACCACGTTCGAATGTGCAATGCTGCCATCGCTAGGTTAAGTCAAAAGCCCTCTATTGTCGAAAAAACGAGATGGGCATTTTCTCCTGATCGACGATGACAATAATAATCTTGACGACGACGTTTCTTAAAATTATAATGGAAATAAAAAAATCCGGACTTTGCGTCGCGATATCTCCGCTTGTAGGGCACGTAGAAAAAAAATAAAAGCATTTTTATCATACAATCCGTGTGGTGGCTATCGATTGAGTATACATAGAACGCGATCGGTTCAGCCATTATTGAGATCCGATAATCTCGATCTACCGCAACACGTCGGTTCGCGTAAAGGAGGCACAGCAGGTGTCGCTTCGCGCAGCTTAGCGTCGAGACACTACCAGTGTCTCCAAATTTTTAGTGAGAAAATAAAAGTAAGAGAAATAATCTCCAATGGTCTTGACAAATAACATCCAGAACATGATTCCGAACAACATTCAAAAGGTTTTAGCTGTTGGTCGGACACCTTGCGTAATGCTAATGCCGGCGGTATTGTAACTTTCAAGCCTTGTAACTCGAAAAGTACGTAATGAAAAATAATTTTATTACAGTGTTTTGAAAAGCTCTTAACACCAGCTTAAATTCTGCCATCAAAAAAAGGTGTTCCATTAAAAAGAATCGATGTGACTTTGATCTGACCTTGGCGATGCTACCCAAGGTCAAATCAATGGTACTTTCTTATGTCCCTCTCCGAACTATACAACTTTTGTTTGAAGTATTTTTCCGTAACTACTATAATTTTCGAGAAACCTTAATGCACTATTTAAAATGGGACATCGTGTATAATCACTATTAAAAAATCACTTACACATGCAGTTTCCACACAATATCATTATTCATATACAAAAGTTTTTCCCAATTATAGCAAAACAAGTTATACACATACAAAAGTTTTTCACAATTGAAATAGGGTAACTCCGGTATATACGCCTGCCTATCAAAAACTTAATTTATTTAGTATTATTTACTGTGTTTATAGTAAACGAACTATATCAGCAAAAACTTTGTATTGTCTACTATTATGAAAAAAATATTACAAATCCGAAATATTTATTTTTGATATTAAAAAATAAACTTTTTGAAACCCTTGCATTTTTGCCGTATATCCCATGGGAGTGAGATATATAGCTACTCATAGGGGGAGGGGGGGAGGGGTATGGGGGGCTCATGACAAATTTATAAATAATCCATATAAATAAGACGTATAATGACATAATAACTTATAAAATGTGTTTATAAAGTTTTATTAAGGAATAAGAATGGTATAAATATGTATATGAAGTAATAAATAATAATTACAACCTTCCTACATATATTACAAGTGTTATGACATGAGGTACATATTTCATATAATGCGTTTATTGTATTTAGTGCACTGAATTCAATCTGCGCACTTTGTATGCTTTGGGCATAAATCCCGTTCGCTAAAAATGCCGTATATCCCAAACAGCTGGGATATACAAGACAACAAACTAAACAAAGAATACGAAAGCAAAGCACTTGTATTTTGCTGCACAACATGCTTCACTATTCCACTACACATATGTATTACGAAATAATCACTAAGTCTTTTACACGCCCTATGGTAATCATTTTATATCAGATTATAATTTATGATGGCGTTACTTATTACAGTGACAAATCGATTGAACTCACAATAATTTCATTAATATTAACAGTAAGAAACTGAAATCATAACACAAAACTAATATAACATAAAGACATGTAACAAAGTAGTTGCGAGAAAATGACCCCCACTCCTTCTATTTTTTCTGACTTCTGCGGCGTAAATCTCAGCGCGGCGTATTTGCCGGAGTTACCCTATAACAAGTCATGATAACATCAAAATGACGTTAAAATGAATTATGATTAATCAAAATGTAACTTTTAGTAAACATTTTGGAGCCATTTTAACGTCATAATGATTTTTTGTTTTGTTTGAATATGTTTTTCAATTTATTTCATATGACAGATTTTAGAAACATTTCTGTTAAAACATTTCACGTGATATAGGGTAACTTCGGCAAATACGCCGCGCTGGGATTTATACCGCAGAAGTCAGAAAAAATAGAAGGAGTGGGGGTAATTTTCCCGCAATTACTCTGTTACATGTCTTTATGTTATATTAGTATTGTGTTATGATTTCAGTTTCTTACTGTTAATATTAATGAAATTATTGTGAGTTTAATCAATTTGTCACTGTAATAAATAACGCCATCATAAATTAAAGTCTACATAAAATGGTTACTGTAGATGAAAAAGAAAAACGTGTAAAAGACTTAGTAGTTATTTCGTGATACATATGTGTAGTGGAATAGTAAAGTATGTTGTATAGCAAAATACAAGTGCTTTACTTTCGTATTCTTTGTTTAGTTTGTTGTCTTGTATATCCCACCTGTTTGGGATATACGGCATTTTTAGCGAGCGGGATTTATGCCCAAAACATACAATGTGCGCAGATTGAATTTAGTGCATTAAATGCAATAAAAGCATTAGGTGAAATATGTACCTCATGTCATAACACTTGTAATATATGTAGGAAGTTTGTAATTATTATTTATTATTTTATATACGTATTTACCATTCTTATTCCTTAATAAAACTTTAAAAACACATTTTATAAGTTATTGTGTCATTTTACGTCTTATATATATGCATTATTTGTAAATTCTTCATGAGCCGTACATATCCCCCCCTCCTCCTATGAGTAGCCATATAATCCATCCCTATGGAATATATGGCAAAAACGTAAGGGTTTCAAAAAGTTTATTTTTTAATATGAAACATAAATATTTCGGATTTCTAATATTTTTTTCATAGTAGTAGACAGTACAAAGTTTTTACTGATATAGTTCGTTTACTTAAAATATAGTAAATAGAGGAAAGGCCTCTATTATGAGATACCGAATTCATTTTGGATAAATGCTAGAAGTCTATGGGTAGAACTTAAAAAAATAATAGGTCATTTTGAAGGGAATTTAATAAGCTTTAAGATAACGTTATATATAAAATTTAATTCAGATTCTATTTTTTTTTTCAAATTAGCGAAATGTAAAAAGTGAGCAAATAACAAATTCAAAAAATTGTGCTCCTAATATGAGATGCCCCGAGAAATCGATAGTAAAACGCAAGATATATCAATATTGCAACTAAAAAACTTTATTTCATGTTTCTAAAATGCAAACAAACACAGCCAGGGTGCGCGAAAAATAAACATGCGATCGATTATACCCAGAACTCGTCTTCAGGTAGTTGGAATCAAGCATCGTAGAAATAGACACTCGACGTTCATTCCGGTTGTCCTTTTTATTATAATACAATAACATTTACTCTTTAGCAACGATTTTCACTATGACATAGGAGCATGAGTTATTTCATATTAGAAATACCCTGGTATCTCATATTACGATTTCCACGCCTTATGGTTATATGATCATCAAATCTAACTTCTGTAATTAAACAATTCAACACATCCCGTATTTTTCTATTAGTACGATCTTACTCTATCACTACATGAAGAATTTATTGCCAAATATTTATTTATTAAATAATAAACAAGATTTAAAGGCTCATCTCAACGAAACTTGAAGATATCAAAATTTAAAATCTTTTTTTACAACGACTACAGGCATGATCTAATAATGAATTTTCTACTAAATAGTTTTCAATCCAAGAGCAATAAATTCATGGTGGAACCAATAGATAGCGTTTATTAGTTTAGCAGAAATGCCGCTATCTCATATTAGGCGTCTATCTCATAATAGGGGGCTTTCCTCTAATACTTAATAAATTAAATTTTTGATAGGTGCGGCGTATATACCGGAGTTACCCTAATGCAGAATCCTTTATGTTGCGATATTTTATATGACATCGTAGGATCCTTTCGGAATTATTGCACATAAAACGTGAATGTTGAAACATTTCTGAAAACTTTCCGTAACAATCGATGCTGTACGGGACGTTAAAAAATTCCCTAATAGCACAGAAGGATTTCTGTAATATTGTACGGACACTGAAGCATTGAAACTATCGCAGTTAGTTGCGTAATGTTTCTGAGAAGTATCTGCAAGATTGCGGCAATGTCAAAATGTCCGCTTTTGTCTGAAAAAAATGTTTCTGACAGATTACGGAAACGTTTGTAAAATCTTTTGGTGGTGTTAATGCAACGCCCTCTTTAGTTTCATTTGCAGAAATGTAAAAAAAATGTAAATATGCGGGCAGAGTTAGGCAAAATATCATTTAAGTATTTAAAATACAAAATACTATCAATCTTAATCAGTATTTGAATTACAAAATACAAAATATTTTCAATCTTTTGATTTGAAATACCAATTATTTCGAATCAAAAGACTGAAAGTAATTTGTACTTTATAATTTAGATACTAATTAATATAATTGACTATATTTACCATTTCGTACTTTAAATATTTTAATGATGTATTTTTTCTAGCCCCGTATGTGCGCGGGAATAAATATTGTTAATAAAAAAGCAAATGTTTTATTAAATCGCAATATTCTTATTTTTATGTTATTAAGTCACAATAGATTTATTCGAATAATATATTATTAAATCACAGTACCCCACGCATAACTATCATTGAACAATAATAATAATAATGAATATCACAATAAATTGACGGGCGATTGAGAGCTAAAGAAAGGCGCAGTTATTAAGTGTGTGTAAAAAATATATTCTAAAAACTTTTACATTAACCTCGCAAGAGATTCCGCAAAAATCAATATCGAACGTTTCGGCTTCATTCAAGCCATCATCAGAGATGTCAAACAATAGAAGTGATCATTACTCTCATCTTAAACGATCCAAGAGTGCAGCTGGAAGAGCCCCTTCAATTCCAAATTTTGAGAAGTAAAGTTGTCCATTGATTGATTAGTCAAGTGAGAACTAGCGATAACAAATATAACTTGTGGAGTGATGTTACGAAATAAGTAATAAATTTAATTATAATTAACTAAAGAAACTCACCAGCTGCAAACTTTGATTAAGCATAATGTAAAGGAGGAAAAAATATATCGAGAGAACTGTCCCATGATGAGTATAAATTTGAAATGATCCTCAAGACATAAACATTACAGATGAGAGATGTGTCATAGACAATACAATTCGCAGCGTCGCTGAATGTCATAAATTAAAACTTCTATGTAGATAGTCAAAACAACGCTAAATATAATTAAATTAAATAAAAAAAATTAAATGTAGAATTGAGTCATAATTTTCTCAAAGATGTTAGTATAGGCATGGTGCATCTTTGAACAAGACCTTGTTTCAAGACGGAAAAATAAAAATGAGGAGAAATCTTTAAAGCTTATTATATTCGCTTTACCTTGGCTTTGTATATATTATATTAAAGCTCTACATAATATATCAAATTAATAAAATATTTAAAAAAATGTAATCACATGAAAATAAAATTTTTTGGGGTGTTCTTTTTCTCTCCTTTCTTCCTCTCACTAAGCATCTAATTTACTAAAAGATTAATATTCTTATCTATGTTGTACACGTGCGTACGTCGTGCGTGTGTGTGAGCATGATCGATCGATTGGATAAAGCTATATCTATATTTATTAATAATTGGAGGTTTCACAATACAACCGAAACTTTCCGTGCTATCAGGGTTATGCACTATTCATTAAAATTATATATTATTCATAAAAATTGTTTTGTTAATTACTTTGCAACAAACAAAGAGCGACAGAAAGGATGATTTTGACTTCCTTAAATATCAAGGTCAAGGTCAGTTGGAGATCATTTGGGACCGGCTGTATAAGAAAATGTTTTACCACTAAATGAAATGAAGAACGCATATCCGGAATAGTCAATTTTGTGTGAAAAAAGAACAATAAAAAAATTATAATTTTGTTATCGACTTTTGGCGTCGATTAGAAATTAGAATTTTCAGATCTGCTTTATATAAAAGTCTTATTCTTTATACTTATAAAGCAACTTAGTCTAGGATCGGAATTACATGAACTAACAATGCTATGTTTTTTGAAATATGTACGTATGCGTGCCATATTGATGTAGTAATATGTGATGATGTGTCATTGCTTTGTAAATCATACGTATGTATTGTAAGTCGTACATACGTAAATAATATCTTAGTAAAACAATGATCCCATTCGGTTTTTAGTTTATCAGTTTAGGATCCCCTTAAATTTTCGTTAGGATAATGAGTAATTGTATTTCGCGCGCGCACGATTCGTAATAAAGAAAAATATATAATTTACAAAAATTGTTGGCAATCAGTTATATCAATTTTTGTACGAAATTAATCGGGGTAAATATATTTAGCCTTACCTTGTAACCAAAGTCGATTTCTTCGGCAGTATATGAAATTTTATTCACGCACGAGATATATATATATACATACTTTATCGAACTATTTAATCATGTTGTCTGTTCGATTATGATATTGCTGATAAATACGAATATAATTCATTCGTGCACAAACAACATGTATGTACATCCAATTATTGGGAATACTTTCAAAAACAGATGTGTTTGACGTCATTATAATTTTGTTCGACACTTGATTCTACAATTATCAATCCATACATCTGATCCGAACACATGTATCATTTGTCCAAGTCAAAGAGTGTTCTAAGGGTAATTATTACTATTAGAAATTGTGTCTATTTGAATAAAATTATATCGATAAGGGCTACGAGTTAAAAGAAAAACGAAGTGAAGTAAATAAAATAATATATTAAATAACAATATAAATAGAAACGAAGTTACAACAAATGGCGATTCGACCCCAACCGAGTCATTCTTAATGATAGACCGAACATAATATAATTATTGAAATTCGAATTCTAAACGGCTTAATAAAAAAGTGTCTATTTGAATTTGCAACGTGTAATGAAAATGCGAAAGGGACATTAACGACGTGTCAATATTCGTTCAGCTACTTTTTGTAATACAGAAATTATAATGGAATGTTCGGAGTTATTTATACTTTTCGAAATTTTCTTATTTTATATGGTGTGATACGCACGCACTCACGCGCGCAAAATGATATTGGGACCTTGAATAAGTTCTCGCTGATTTTTCGTGAAAAGTAATGCTTTATTTTAAAAAAATCGTAAAAAATATGTCACTGAAAGTATTGTCCATCGCTAGCCACTACTTTTTCCCATCTTTCTGGCAGCATTTGAATTCCACGTCGGAAAAACGACACGTCTTTTGAGGCTATCCAAGAGTCGACCCATTTTTTGGCATCATCATAAGAATGAAAGTGCTGCTCAGCCAGCCAATGTGCCATCAATCGAAACAGGTGATAATCGAAAGGGGTAATGTCTGGTGAATACGGCGGGTGGGGTAGGATTTCCCATTTAAGCGTTTCCAAGTAGGTTTTCACGGGTTGTGCAACATGTGGCCGTGCGTTGTCATGTTGCAAAATCACTTTGTCGTGTCTCTGCTCGTATAGCGGCCATTTTTCCTTCAATGCTCGGCTCAAACGCATCAATTGTAGTCGATAGCGAGCTCCCGTAATGGTTTCGTTCGGTTTGAACAGCTCATAATAAACTACACCCAGCTGATCCCACCAAATACAGAGCAGAAGCTTCGAACCATGGATATTCGGCTTTGCCGATGATGTTGATGCATGGCCAGACTTACCCCACGATCTTCTACGCTTAGGGTTATCGTAGTGTATCCACTTTTCATCGCCAGTCACGATGCAAAAATTTTCCTTTTCTGCAGTTGAAGCACCTGTTCACACGTGAAAAGACGCCGTTCGACGACTCTTGGCTTCAAACTCGTACGGCACTCAATGTCCTTGCTTTTGAATCATTCCTAATAATTTCAAACGTTTCGAAACTGTTGTGTGATCAACTCCTAATGATTCTGCAAGTTCAGCTAGCGTCTGACATGAGTTTTCATGTAGTAATGCCTCCAATTCTTCGTCTTAAAACTTTTTCGGTGCGCCAGAGCGTTCTTTATCTTCAACATAAAAATCATTATTTTTGAAGCGTTTAAACCAATCTCTGCATGTTGTTTCCGACAGAGCATGGTCGCCGTAAGTCTCAACAAGAATTCTGTGTGCTTCAGCTGCAGATTTTTTTTGAATAAAGTAATGCAGTAAAATTCCTCGCAAATACTCTTTTGTTGGCACGAAACTCGACATGTTTAACACTATGAAACAAAAAGTTGTTTACACTTTGGCAAGATCACATACATTGAATTTCAAGTTTGCTTATCATAGTTCCTTATCGATGTGTTCCCATCTTCAACTACACGCACGCAGTTCTGTTAACGCGATCTGTTGGAAAACAGCGAGAACTTATTCAAAGTCCTAATATATTTTATAATACATACAGTCAATTGCATATTGCACAATATATAGTTGATTAAAGTCTGTATTGACGAAAGAGTGAGAGAAGAGAGGGAAAGAGAAAACGTACACTTATTTAGAGCGCCCTGGGATCTTAGGTAGCCAGATGTCGTCATTATGACGACGATTTAGGCCGTGATCCGATTCATGCTGACAACGCTCATGAGCGTCGTTTGTTTTCGTTTAACATTTGACAAATAACAAGAATGAAATGATTTGTAAGCATTGTGAGCGTGAATCGGACCGCGGCCTTAAGGTTATTTTTCGTCATTTGACGTCAGTGGACTAAATAATGACGTAAAAAGAACGTAACATTCATGACGACATATTATCGTTATAAATATATCATCATTTTATCGTCATTTTTAGGTTATATTTAATAAATAATCAATAAATATAATGTGTGGAATAACTCAATATTTAGAGTGACGCCCGTTCGATCACTTTGCGATTGACCACCAGCCACTCACGGTGCTACAATTGCACGCAAAATACAATGCCAGTACTAAAAATCTTTCAATGCCTATTAGAGCCGACACAGGATATTATGTGTAATAATCAATTTATTAATGAACAATAAAATTGTATAATTATGACATCAGGTAAACGTTTCGACCCTATTATTTGGGTCCTCTTCAGTACCAAAAAAACAAAAAAATTATATAAATAAATGTGTAGAGTAACTATGTAACAGCAAGGTTGAAAGTTGCGAAGATAGTGTCCATTTTAAATGCATGACAAAAATTTGGCAGAATTGCTATGAAACGAAGAGCAAAATGTTAATAATAGAAAAAGATTAAAAACATTTTAAAGACATGTCATCGAATGAGTAAAAAATTGCGAGATTTACATGTCATGAATAAGGAAATGGGCTGACGTACATTTCAGAGATGCATCCCGTCATTAATTGAACAATCACTACACAAATAATGAAATATAAAAATTTTAAAGAACGAATTAATGATAAATTATGCGTAAACGAAGAGAGCTTACATGACAATAGATTTGACGCGAACTTAACCGTCAGAAGTCACAGTTAGTAATGAGAAATTTCAGAACAAAGTCAAACAGACGAGATACATTTCGTAAATACGTCAACAAAACAACACCGACAAATCGAATATTAAAGTGAAACCGGTAAAGGAGAGAAGTCGGCGTAAATAACTGAGATTAATACATAAAGTGAGTCAACGCAAGTAAATGTATAGTCAAATTATAAGTAAATTAATAATAATTAAAAAATGTCAATAAAAATAAAATTAAGTGCAAAGGTCTGAGATTGAAAAACTCAAATAAAAGTACAATCAGAGTTATAAATAAATTAAACTGATACATAACAAAATGATCTATTGTTTAAAAATCTATAGTATACATAACATGCACTATAGATTTTCAGTACTAGGTCACATGGTCAAAATTGGTGAATATCAAACATCAATTTTAATCACGTGGCTTGTTTTGAAATGTGACTAAAAATGAGCCGCGCGTTAGCATGATAAAACCTGTTATACAATACGTCGTATATCGGTATCGTGAGCAGTATGCCGTCAGAATGAACCTATCACAGTTAAGTATTCTCCTTACTTTCAACTTGATTGGTCAATTCTTACAACTACAACCACTTTTAGGTACAACTACAACTACATTTAGGAAACAATTCGATGAGAACATGTGTGTGGAATTCACGTAGAATTCACGTGTTTTACGTGGACTACGTGGATTAAAAATTTATTCACATAATATGTATCCACGTGAATGCAATGTTGATATTTCGTTACCAAATCGAAATAAATTTTCCTCAAAATTTCAACGTGGATTCTACGTAGACACTTCCATATAAATTTTAGTACGTATAATCCATGTAGAATTATTGATGATATTTAACGGGAATAAAAATAGAAAATAGTAATGTGGAATTCACGTGGATAAATTCATATTGATTTTCACTCTATGCAATCCACGTAGAACGCCTCTCATAGAAACTATCTCATATTAGGCGCCTATCTTATAATAGGGGGCTTTTCTCTAATAATTGTCATGTAAATTGTTTACTTAACAAAATTACCTTTTTAAAAAAAGGTAAAAAAAGGCGCCAAGTGTGCATGTACCTTTCGTAAAAAACTGTACTTTACATAAACTAAAAAAAAACCGTTCCATAAATAATATAATTCAAGTGGTAATATTGTTAATTTTTTATTATAAATTACCCCTCAGTAGTACGTATGCATGTATTTAAAAAAAATGAAATCAAATCTTTAAATTACGGCAATTGCAAAAAGAATATATAATTTCTTGCAATATATAACATGTACTATTGTACTTTGTAAATTGCGAAAAGAACATATTTTATTGCAACATATAACATTTAATTAACGAGACAAAATGATACGTACCTTTATCTTTCTATTCAAGAGTCTTTTATATATTTGCAATGGAATACAACATTTAATCTCAAAAAATTAAAAACGAAGCATCACAAAATGAGAAAATTTTATTAAAATAAAATTTTTTATGTAAAAAAACTTGGTGAGTGTAGAGATCAATTTAGAGCAATTGAAAGATTATGGCAAGAACGATACCCGAATCGCATTCCTCATTTACGCCATATTCTTTTTCGCTTAGCTAAGCAAATTGCTAATAAAGGTATTACTCTACCCAATTAAAGGTAGACAAATTCAACGCCCAATTTTTCATTTCTACGTAAAAACGAAAATAAGTGGAACAACCTCCAATGACCTTGAACTTGACAAATATTATCCAGGTCGTAATCCTGAACAACATTAAAACGGTTTCAGTCATCGTTTGGGCACTTTGAGCAATGCTAATGCCGGAGGTACTGCAACCTTCAAAAAGTATTTGATGAAAATGAACTTAATTATACTGTTTTGGAAAGCTCTCGAAGTGTGTTATAAGAATATGCAATAAAAAATGGGCTATCCCATTTAAAAAAATCGATGTGACCTTGATCTGACCTTAATCATAAACCGTAGGAAATGTCACCCAAGGTCAAACTCATAGCGCAAGTGAATAGGTCTTTAGAAACCCTACAACTTTTGCCTGAACACTTTTTCGATTGGACTTTATCCTGCGAAAATAAAAGGATGGGGCGGGTGATCTGAAACACCCGGTATATAATATAATAGCATACGCGTGCGCGCGCGCGCGCGTGTGTGTGTATGTACATATATATAATACATGTTTAAACTTTCTAAATAACTTTATTTACTGAATTATTTACATATACATATATCAGAGCTCGGAACGCGATGTATGTTTGATCTTCGATTCTGCTCGGATGTCGGAACGACAAGCGGCAATCTCGTAGCAGACGTAGCATATAAATGAAATTTTCGAATACTCATTACTCTTATACTAAAGCTCATAGCTCGTTTCTGTAAGCATAGTATTGTTCTTTGAGGATTTTTGTAGGCCGCTGGCTACTTATATTTTAAACGTGCAAGACCTGTGAAATTATTGTATACAGCACATTTTTGACTCGACTCGGATGTCGACTTAATAAGAAGCGGCATTCCTCTTATCGGTCGCGCGTAAACGAAGTATCGCTATTCAACTACAGAAATGGATTGAATCATTGTGTAAACCAACAATATATTATCAGCTGGAAACGCCATAATAATAATATATTTTTGTATATATACAAATATATATCAGTATCGTTGTTTAGAGAAGGAATCGTGCGTCCCCGCCGCATCGGCGATGTTGCCAAACCAGAATCGATGGAATTCACATTGTTGAATTGCAGAACGAATTATCGAAACAGAAGTACGACAGAGTGAGACAGAGAAAAAACAAAAAAGGATAGAAGCTCCGTATGTAATCGGTGAGGCTCCACACGCCGAGCTGGGCTCGGCGTCGAGCGAAATAGCGAGTCTATCCTTCAGAGTCTTGTTTTTCTCTCTATGGTCACTTGTTTTATAACTACTTGTTTTCTAGCGACTTGTTTTATAGCTACTTGTTTTCTAGCGACCGAAAATGCTTTCTCGGCAATTTCGGCCGCTCAACGTGTATAAATAGGAGAAGGGATATTATAGATAACATATAAGTTTTAATGAATTATACTAATCGTATATCCCTCCAATTTATGTATAATAGCAAAAATAATTTTAAAACACGATAATTTACGAGATATTGACATTTTCATGATTTTTCAATGAATGTTATATATTACGTTCACAGAAGTGGTTTGCAAGACCTCAGCGTGGTTTCGCGCGTAGGATGCGAGATCAGAATGTTAGAGATTCCACGATTGATTCCTTTTCTTTTTTTATAATTTTTTTTTAAACTAAGTGACATTGTTAATAAACACATATTACAGGTCAAATATACTTTTATTTAATTATTGAAATTATACGTGTATTTCTAAAAGTTTTAAACCGACAATTGTAGAATTAAAAATAATTCGACATAGTATGCGTCAAATAGATAGAAAACCAGTATTTTTATATGTAAATAAAATTTGTTTACCTTTAAAAAATAATCCGAAAAGAAATCATGTTTTATAATAATGTTACGTTTGGTGTCGATCAGTATTTTTTGTTAAATGTTTCTTTTATAACTATCATCCGAATGTATGAAAATTCTGATAATGAACTAAATCGCGAAAGTGTGATGATTAATATAATTATAAGGATGATGTCAATATAATTTCAGTGTAGTGTAGTAGTATGTTCTACACACACACACCTATATATATATATATATAATGTTTTGTGTCCACAAAATCAAAAAAATATAGTAGCAGAAAATTGTCTGTCTTTGGTAAGAGAAGGTTATGGGTACTTTCTAACAAGCGACTCAGTACAACACAGTGATTGTCTCATCTTTGTACATTGACGAACAACAACACTGTAATAATGCACCGTGTTACACCGCGTCACATTGTGTCACTTGTTGGAAGGCACCCTATAAAGCCAAAATTGATTAAAAGGTTACTGTCGTGTTTCTTGTTGGGAGGCACTCTATAAAGCCAGAATGGGAAAGATTAGTATCTTTATGTCATTCGTGAAAATATCATTTTTATTTATCATACAAGTGATATGGTTAAATATTATAACCGTAAATCGTGCTTGGGCTAATCATGATCCAATGTCAGAGGCGTTCATCGTGGGCTGACTATTTTTAATTTACTGCCAGAGGCGTTAATCGTAGGCTGGCTAGCTGTAACAAAATGCTACAGCCGTAAATCATGCTTTATCTAGTTATAGACAAATGTCAGAGGCGTTCATCGTGGGCTGACTATTTTTAATTTATTACCAGAGGCGTTAATCGTAGGCTGGCTAGCTGTAACAAAATGCTACAGCCGTAAATCGTGCTTTGTCTAGTTATAGACAAATGTCAGAGGCGTTCATCGTGGGCTGACTATTATTTTTAATTTACTGCTACAGGCATTTCGATTATCAAATCTGGTGAAATACGATGCTTGCGGAACCAATTCGTAGAATTTTGCATCTGCAATTGAAGAAATGTGAGTGGATGCATTGTCATGATGGAACCAAAAACTGGTTGCTTGACACGACTGAAACAAAGAAACTAATGAACATATCTGTTTGATATTTTAACAGTAATCCTATGAAGAATCAAACTTTTCCAAAATTATAGCAGTTTGATATTTGTGGGATCATTTCTGTATTAGACCGAGAACTTTTCGAACTTGTAGAGTGATAAGGTAGTCATAATTAATCGATAAGTAGATTCTAAGTATGTTGTGAGCCAGCTTTGGCGAAGTACAATATGGAGCACTGAGAGGGAGAAGGAGTGGGGAAGCCGGGCTGGATGGAATCGGAGCTGATACGGAGAAGGCAGAGATTACCAGACTGAGCATGGAATAAGTCGGCCGACCACGCGCAGAAAGAAGTAAGAGAGCTCGGAGAATTGGAGAGACGCGTGACCAAGGAAAGAGGTTGACCGCTAACTAGAGGGCTACACCGGAGAATCGGAGCAACGCCTAGCCTGATGCGTCGTGTGTCTGGACGAGTGGGACTAGTAGCAGCGGCCGGAGCATAGAGGAATGCTGGAGAGAGTCTGGAGGAACCTAGCGAGTTGGCTGATGACCGTGACCACGTGGCTGACCGGAGTCTATCGCCCTTCCCTGTTTCGCTGGATTGGAAGATAGGTATCGCCGAATGAGTCGCATATTGTAAGAACCGGCCGAATAATCGAAATAAGACGGTGTATCTCGATTAACGTAGTTGTCAAGCGAAAGCGGAATTATCGTAATTGACTTACTCACGCAAGTTAGTAGTTAGATGTCATGGATCGTGATTGCCGACAAGTTTGATAGTGATAGGACTAGACTCGCGTTAATTAGATGTAAGAAATTTAATGTACTCATTGAAATTCAAAATCTGCTTCTGAGATGTATTAAATTAATTTAACGGATCGATATGAATAATGATCAATAAATAATCCTCGTCGATCCACAATCGCTGGTCTCAAATTACCGAAAATAAAGGAATAATCGTTACAAACTTATATCCTCGTATAAGTCAACATCTCAATAATAACTGTGTATTAGAGTCTACAATAAAAATAGCATGTTTCATTTAAAAAAAAGGATGTGACCTTGATCTGACCTTGCAAACGCCACCCAAGGTTAAACTGAACATCAGTAAATAGCCTCTTTGAAACTTTACAACTTTTGTCTGACACGTTTC
This sequence comes from Trachymyrmex cornetzi, assembly GCF_001594075.2. Lineage (NCBI taxonomy): Eukaryota > Metazoa > Arthropoda > Insecta > Hymenoptera > Formicidae > Trachymyrmex > Trachymyrmex cornetzi. The sequence goes on from NW_017299960.1 coordinate 92,135, forward strand.
TTCCAAAAACGTTATGCCTTAGCACAAGGATGGCAGTAACTGAGTCGTAGAACGTGAATCATAGTCATAAGTCAACGCACTATATTTTGGCGTACTATGTATGCCGATAAAAGTACAATTCACATTCCTTCAAGATTATAGTCATCTTTATGTTCAGCTCATAAATCCGGGGTCTTTTTGGACCTCTTATATAATGTATATGTTGTACATATACAGGGTGGACCATCTGAAGTGATCCAGTCAAATATCTCGAAAACTAGTAGGGATAGAGAAAAATGTTTCGTATGAAAAGTTTAGGG
>NW_017299960.1:93688-95967 GCF_001594075.2 Trachymyrmex cornetzi
AATGACCTTCAAAATGACCTTCCAAGGATTTTTCAAGGTCAGTACCATACTTCCCCCGTGTAACCCTAAACTTTTCATACGAAACATTTTTCTCTATTCCTACTAGTTTTCGAGATATTTGACTGGATCACTTCAGATGGTCCACCCTGTATATGTGCTATACATATATATACAGGGTGATTCAGACCACACAGAGGTACCGGTACGTACGTATTCCTCATGAAAAACTGAGTCGAAAATGTCAATAGCAAAATGTTGTGGGGTCAATAGTTTTTAAATAGTGAGCCTTTGAAATCTTCCAATCACAGGACGTGAAGTTCGCGCCGTCAGGTGCGGCGCAACCAAGCGCCGGCCGCGCGAGCGCTTTGATGGATACCGCTAAACCACACGATGCCGAATGAGTATTGCAAAAGTTTTGAAATCTTTATTAACGTCTACTGCTGTATGTTTAAATTGAGTCTAATTTAATTGACGAGAAGTAATGTCGCAATTGCAAATTCGATTATCAGCAAACATCATTTATATCAATAAAAAAGTATGTATTTTTCAAACATTTTAAATAATAAACAAATTAATGAATAAAATGGTGATGGCCATTTCGAGCACTTGCTATAAAAATGTTTAAAACATTATTAAAAATACAATTTTTCGTAACAACAGCTTATTACTTGCTTACTTCGATTCCTTCACTGTAATACTTCCCTTTCCTTTCATATTGTAATTCGGAATTTCGTGTGTTCATTTCATTCCTTAAATATGAAACAGTTACTTATATCGAATGCGAATTTTCAAATGTACATTTTCTCTAATATTGTTTATAACAGAACTTTTTGTAAACCAATTTTGGAAATGTTTGTCGACTGATGTTTTTAATATTATTTATTTAAATAATTTAATTAATATTGATTTTATTCATTAATTTGTGTATTATTTAAAATGTTCGAAAAATATATACTTTTTTATTGATATAAATGATGTTTGCTGATAATCGAATTTGTAATTGCGACATTACTTCTCGTCAATTAAATTAGACTCAATTTAAACATACAGCAGTAGATGTTTATAAAAATTTCAAAACTTTTCCAATACTCATTCGGCATCGTGTGGTTTAGCGGTATCCATCAAAGCGCTCGCGCGGCCGGCGCTTGGTTGCGCCGCACCTGACGGCGCGAACTTCACGTCCTGTGATTGGAAGATTTCAAAGGTTCACTATTTAAAAACTATTGACCCCACAACATTTTGCTATTGACATTTTCGATTCAGTTTTTCATGAGAAATACGTACGTACCGGCACCTCCGGGTGGTCTGAATCACCCTGTATAACGTATATTACATAGTCAATAGTCATATGCATAATTTTCTTACGACGCTGTACGTTTATGAAATGTATATAAGTGTATCATATTCAAAGTGTTTTAGTAAATGTACACTCTTATTGGTCAATGTATACATTAACTAACAGCAAGTTACAATAAATATATTTTTACTAAGTGAACACTCTGACTGTGACATAAATATATCTTCAGATGCAAACATGTATTTGAAATACGTATATATACGTATAATGTAATAGCACTTCTTCCTTCGTTCCCAATGCCATTTTAACTTAGAATGTAACATATATTGTCAATACATAAATATCCAAATAGCCAAGTTTGTAGAAGATTTTTTTTAATGTCTGCTACACGCTATGCCAACAAAATGACAACAGAATTAGATGTATACCTGTAGGGTGCTACCGATACCTACACATTAGTAAGTTGGGTTGTCTTTCGGCAGGGGCATGCTCATTCGCAGGGATCTGCTTATCGGCATGGTAATGCAGAATAAGATTAGAAAGTTTATTGAAACGATGGAGAAGAAATTCTGAATAATAAACGTATATTCATATTTTCTTGAATAAATTCGAGGTCGACAATGTGATAAGTTTCCAGCCACTTATTCATAGTCCATAAATGTTTTTTATGCAGCGCAGACTGTGCTCTACATAATTAATATGTCAGGTTAGGCATTTATTTTTTTCTACAAATTGTTTCGTTAAACCAGAGTATCTTTCAAAAATAAAGAAATTTTCGGCATTACTGAAATCCATCTATATAAACTAAGTAGATAGATAGATATAGAATTGATTGATCTCCTTACAGATGTAGGGGTTACAACATATTACACACACTTATACTATTAAACAACACGCTATCTTAACTAACTTATCCTATCTTAGCCTAACTTAACCTATGCAAACTACTCTCTCTCTCTCTCTCTCTCTCTCTCTCTCTCTC
>NW_017299960.1:96079-99433 GCF_001594075.2 Trachymyrmex cornetzi
CACACACACACACACACACACACACACACACACACACACAATCTACGTGATCAATCCTTTTTTCAATTTATATTTAATATAAATCATCATTCTTGCCCACAGAGCCTCCCCCTTCTCTCTCACTCACTCTCTCTCCCTTTTTCTCATTTCTCATTCTCTCTCTGCCTATCGCTCCCATTATTCACTCACTCTCTCTCTCTCCCCCTCCACCACCCCCTCCCTCTCTCCCACACTCATACTCTCTCCCTCGTTCTCCCTCTCCTTCTCTCCTTCCGTCTCTCTTCCTCTCCCACTTTCCTCCTTTCTTCCTCCACCTCTCTCATCCACTCCTCCCCATCCCCTTCTTCCCCCAATATTCTACCCACCACTTCCTGCCAACTTCCTTCCTCCCCCTTCCTCCAACCCTTCCTACATCCCTTCCATATATGTTCCCATGTTTCCATCCCACTCCCACACAGCCTGCAAATCCTTTCCTCCTCTCCTTCCCAATATCTCTCTTCCCTCACCTTATTTCCCAGTCTAAATCTTGCCACCCCTCTCCATCTCCCCTCCCCCAACCCTTTCTTAAATACGCCGGAACTCCCTCCCCTTTTACCCATCCATACCACCTATTAAATTTCGTTACCCTTATTTTCTCCCACTTTTTCACCCTCTGAATTTCCCTATCCCTTTCCTGTAACTCATCCCATCCCATTTCTCCCTCCCCCTCCCCCCTTTGCCAACTCTCTAATTCCACTCCCCTGTCATAAAAAATTGCTTCCTCTCTCTCTCCCACCTCTCTAACATTTCCCTCTTCCTTATATTCTCTCTCATCTCCTTCCAACATAACTGCGTCAACTCACTTCCCTCTCCCCCCCTTAATCTCTCCTCAAATGCTCACGCCCTTTTTCCCGCTCTCCCCCTTAACTTTTCCCTTTGTAATTCCTCCCTTACCATATATCCCGGTGTCTTTCTCTCTACACCCAACACCCACCTTAGATACCTTTCTTGCAATCTCTCCACTCCCTCTCTCTCTTTCCATCACCATATTTCCGCCCCGTAACTCACCATCGCCCAAATCAACCTGTCAAATATCCATGCCCTCCTCTTCCAATCTTTCCCAAACCTCCTTTTTCCCAGGGATGGCACGAAAAACAAAACTCGAGAAAAGTTTCGGCCCAGAAACAAAACCAAATGCAAACGCTGTACATTTTGTTTCGCGCCCGATGCAAAACGAAAGTAAATGATTAAGGTTTTGTACCGAGAATCGAAAATATAAATATACCGAAAAGAATTCTGTTTTCGCCTCTAGTGTGAAATTAACAACGTCAGCAACAAAACATTTAATTATATTATATATTAACATAATCGTCGTCGTCCGAACTCGTTCGACGTCATTCAGTGCAGTCGACGACGACGATGCCGACCGTCATCGACGCCGACGATGACGCCGACCGACGATGACGACGTCGATCAACGCCATTCATCCAGTATTTTAGCCGTAATTTCAGCATAAAGAAATTCGTCTTCAACTAGAGATCTCCATAGTTTCTCCTGTCGACTCTTATGCCCTTTTCCACCAATGTAGATTAAATTTGATCTCGGTTCAACTTAGTCTTTATCTTTTTCTAATTTTTAGAACTAGAAAAAGATGAAGAGTAGGTTGAACCGAGATTAAAATTAATTTACATTGGAAACGGGCATTAAGGAATTGATCAGTCGATTATTCTTCTCACTTTCGACTGTGATTGATCAATTTCTTAAAGCTTACTACTCTATTGTGTTTGCGGAATTATGTAAATCGTTGTGGATTTTTAGCGATTTTCTCGATTTTTACGATATATACATATGTATATTCATTGAACGATAACAACGTCATTGCATAGAACACAATCAGAACACAATTTGGTCATTTTTTTTAGCTTAATGAAGATTTACGCTTTAATAATACATTTATTTATTTTATATTAACAACAACATAAATACTATATTAAAATACAACGCTTAACATAACATAAACTTAACATAATACTTAACATTTACATTAAATAATATGTACATTAATTAAACTGGCTTACTCATCTTACTCCTGTCGCATGAACAAATTGTTACATCTCATAACTAAAATATCATCTGTGACGTGTGAATCTAAGTTACCTCTTAAAACTGAAAGAATATATTTTAAATTCGAAAATACTCGCTCTACACTAACTTGTCATTGGCAATGACAATGCGACAAATGCTAATTCTCTAAGCTCGGGGCTATCGCGTTTTGCTTCTCAATACTGCAATACATTTTCATTTGATTTTAATCGAGGGAAACCAGAAAAATCGCGAAGCAATTGAAATATGTTTAGAGTGCTTAGGTTGTGCGAGACGAGTCTTATTCTTTTCTTGTTGTCCGAGAAGTTCTCTAGTGGATCATCTATGCCAATTGCATCTGTTTCATCGTCCACATCATATTCAGATTCGTTACAGCTAAATGATTCAGGACTGTTTTTCACATCTTGTATTCGATACCACAGCAATAACAGATGATTTTGGGCTTTTCGCTGATACTCTTCGCTTAGAAGTACTTGATATCTTGGATCCATATAAATTGCAGCCAAAATGGCATCTGAATCTAATAAACGTTCCTCACGTCTTTCTATAGCTGCTGCAATGCTTTGTGCAAGACTATTAGCTTTGGATGCAGTTTCTAGTTTGCATCTCAACTAAGTTGAAAGAAAGTCTCCTACAGAGAGTTGCTCAGATTGTAATTGCTTCGTAGCTATCTTAGCAGGAAGCAATGCATCCGAAATTTCGGAAACAACTTCCCATTCTGCTTCAGATAAATAAATTTTTTTCTTGCAGTGTTCATAGCTTCATGGCATATATTTTTAAGGCGGAGAAGACTGAGTATCATGTCTTCAGTTGAGTGCCATCGAATTTCGTTGTCAAGTGAGGATTTTGTCAAGTAAATATTCACTGGCAATCGGTGACCGGAATGCTCTGCACATAGTACGGATCTTATCAATGAGCGTGACAATTTGTGAAGATCGAAGCGCATCCCAAACTGCAAGTTGCAATGTATGTGCAGCACACCTCGTTCCCATAATTTAATAGATGCCGTCTATTGAATATCAAAATTTAATTGTGATATTATTTCAGTAGTACGATCTATATTGTTTTTATTGCTCGAGCATTTATTGTGCAAGCTACACGGAGAAAATTTTATATTTAAAATTACTATAATGTGGTAGTAGTTGCGGTCTTCATGTAAATTATAAGTTTAAATGTTATAGTTATTTTTTTAAAAACAATAATATAACGTAATTTTTACACTTTTTCATAGTAAAAATTTTTTATTACAAAATCAAATATACCTAGCAAATT
>NW_017299960.1:99628-101012 GCF_001594075.2 Trachymyrmex cornetzi
CTCCATGTAGGAATTGTAATACTCACTATTTGTTTTTCTTTTCAATGGGACCCTTCGATTTCTTCGAATTCTTTCAGAAGTAATATTTATACATGCAATACTTTCAGGATGTATCTTGACGATATGTTTTTCTAATTTTCCCGAATATTGACCCTGTTCAGAAAAAGTAAACCTCTAAATTTTATCTGACCAGAGTAAAAAAATACAAACCCATACAGCACAGAAAGATTGCAAAGTGATTACAGATATATCTCATTGCAATGTTGCAAATAGATTGCGCAATGTATAATAACATAAATATATGTTAACAGTCCGAATCCTTTTTTTATCAAACTGGATAAATACTTACCTTCAGCAATTTTTCGCATTGTTTCTCTTTTCTTGTCTTCGCATCTTTTATCAAGATGTTACATGTAGAGTAACCAGTATTTGAATTAAATTCAAAATATTTTCGAATAAATTCTAAAAGACGTCTTCCTGTTTGATTAGACATTGTAACTTAACATAAGCTGTCATCAAAATCGAGAAAAATCCACAACAACGTGAAGATCAACTACGCGCAACTTCTCGCACTACGTACAGATAGACGGGCTACATAATGCGCGCCTTATGACAAACTAGAGACGAAAACAAAATTCTTTTCGAGTTTTCGGTATATTAAATTCTTCCTGAATTGGTTTCTGTTATAATTTCTCATCATGGTGAACATCGTATTAAATTTATAAGCAACAAAAAGGAAGGAGAAAGATTAATTAGAGAATTTTTTATTAATCCGAAACAAATTGATTGCAATGACATTGGTGATGATTGTGCTGAGGTGCATCGACGACCTTTTATGATTTATAAGGTATTAATAAATCGAAGGCTTTTTTCTTTCAATATTTAACAAATAAGTTAAGGAAAAATTGTCAATGTGAGCCAACACAAGATGTTCCTTTGTGAAATATCTGTCATATATTATAAATCTAGAGTATAAATTACAGACGTTTCGACATTATTATTGTGTCCTCTTTAAATTCTAGATGTAGTAATCGTCCCAATGAAATAAAGCAAACTTGCTTACTATATCTAGAACATGGTTTATACATTTCAAGCAAACACAACGATGATGTCGAAACGTCTGTAATTTATACTTGTGATTTATAATATATTTATTTAACTCTAATGATATGTATCATGTGTATAAAAGATTCTCTCTATGGAATTTTAAAATTATACAGGGTGTTTCCAAATTAAATGGCAAAACTTCGGGAGCGTGTAGAGGAGTTAAAAACTAAGAAAAAAAGGCCTATAGACATATGCTCGTTTTTGCTTTGTTTCGCAGGAAATCACGGAAAAAGAAAAAAATATAATTTAATTTATTATTTTAATTATTTTATTTACA
>NW_017299960.1:101411-104364 GCF_001594075.2 Trachymyrmex cornetzi
AAAACGGTCCCCATTTAATCTTGCAGGTAAAAAAAACGGTCCCACTAAAACGTCGTTCCAAATTCCAAGCCAGACATTAACAGAAAACTCATGCTGAAATTTGTATTCTCTAACAGACCTGGGATTTTGTTGAGTCCATATATGATAATTCCTTTGATTAATTATTCCACCTCTAGTAAATGTTGCCTCATCTAATCACATTATTTTAGATGGAAATAAAATATCATTGTGGCATTGCTCAAGGTACCAGTTACAAAAGTTCAATCTGTTCCAATGATCTTGAGGTAATAAATTTTGCACTTTTTAAATGTGGTAGAGATAGCGATTATCTCCTTTTACAGTTCGCCAAATTGTTTGTGGTGACACTCCCAATACAGCCGACGCATTCCGAACGCTGGTCTCAGGATGATTGTCAAAATGTTGTAAAATACGATTCCCTACCTGCAAATCTCTTCGTAACGCTGCTTGAAATCGGTTGTTTTCTTGTCGAATTGAAAATGATCCAGTCTCTCGCAATCTATTAAATGTCAACATAAACACTCTTCGATTTGGCACTCTTCTGTTTGGAAATCGTCGCGCATATTCTCGCACCGCCTTTAAAGCATTACCGTTGCAGAAACCGTATACAAAAACCATATCAGCATATTCACTATTAGAATACGTACGCGGCATATTGCAAAAGACAAAATTCATCTACTGTTAAAGGCTTTCAAAGAGCGACCGACAAATTCATAACAGAAAGTGGAAAATGTAATCAAATATGTCGGTGCTAGATATGGCAAGAAATGTAAACATTTTTTTCGATTTTCTCTGAAACAGAGCAAAAACGAGCATATGTCTATAGTACTTTTTTTCTTAGTTTTTTACTCCTCTACATGCTCCCGAAGTTTTGTCATTTAATTTGGAAACACCCTGTATATAAACTTAACTTTTTAAAAAAAAAGGTAAAAAAAGCGCTAAGCGTTGGTGAAACTGGCCCAAATGGTGCTTCTCGTAAAGAATCACCATTTGGGCCAGTTTCACCAACGCCAATTACTTAATCGGCCGTGAAACTGATAACTAATCACGTTTGCTGTTTAGTAGAACTACCAAATTAAAAAGTAAAACCCAATCTTTTTTTGTTATTTACTTAACTCTAATGATATGTATCATGTGTATAAAAGATTCTCTCTATGGAATTTTAAAATTATATATAAACTTACCTTTTTAAAAAAAAGATAAAAAAAGCGCTAAGCGTTGGTGAAACTGATAACTAATCACGTTTGCTGTTTAGTAGAACTAATGATATGTATCATTTGTATAAAAGATTTGATATCAACAATTGGCGCCAAGTTAAATTCCATGAAATTCGAACAAATTAAATTTTATCATTTTATTCCTCCCAAAAAAAAAATAATTTATTTAACTCTAATAATATGTATCATATTCGTATAATTGATGATATCAACAAAATTTGCGCCAAGTTAAATTCATCAAAATTTGATCAAAGTTTTATCAAAAAAATTTTATGTATTATTCCTATAAAAGATTTGATATCAAGAACTGGTGCCAAGTTAAATCCCACTTCTTTGTACCATGCCAAATTAAATAAATAATGAATATTAATCTAATGGTATTTATTATTTGTACGAACGATTTGATATCAACAACTATGGCGCCAAGTTAAATTCTACTACCGGAATGAAAAGTGAAACTCAATTAGTGATACTATCTTTATTTATTATTTATTTAATCCAAATAGTACTATCTTTAAGTTTATACAATGAAACCTAAGTATACGTATACTTATTGAAGAATCTTTCTATTCCAATCCAAATGGTTTAAATTCCTCTTAAATGAAATTGTTATATTACAATTCATTTAAATTCCTCTTAAATGAAATTATTATATTACAATTCATTCAAAGACATTTCCTCTTCCAAATAAAGTAATGGTTATTTAATTCTCCTTCAAAATATTATACAAAACATCACAAACTTGCGTTATCTTACTCAATTTAAGTGTTATCACAAAAATTAAAGAATTAACCGTATAAAATGAAAAAATTTAATTTTTTACTTAATCCAAATGGTACTATCTTTAATTTTTATACAATGAAATCTAAGTATACGTATACTTATTGAAGAATATTCCTATTCCAATCCAAATGGTTTAAATTCCTCTTAAATGAAATCATTATATCACAATTCATTCAAAGACATTTCCTTTTCCAACTAAAGTAGTGGTTATTTAATTCTCCTTCAAAATATTATACAAAACATCACAAACTTGCGTTATCTTGTTCAATTTAAGTGTTATCACAAAAATTAAAGAATTAACCGTATACCGATATCATCGTTGTGTTTGCTTCAAATGTATAAACCATATTCTAGATATAGTAAGCAAGTTTACTTTATTTCATTGGGATGCTTACTACATCTAGAATTAAATAAGGACACAATAATAATGTCGGAACGTCTGTAATTTATACTCTAGATTTATAATGTATGACAGATATTTCACAAAGGAACATCTTGTGTTGGCTCGCATTGACAATTTTTCCTTAACTTATTTGTTAAATATTGAAAGAAAAAGGCCTTCGATTTATTAATACCTTATAAATCATAAAAGGTCGTCGATGCACCACAGCACAATCATCACAATGTCAGCACAATGTCATTGCGATCAATTCGAATTAATAAAAAATTCTCTAATTAATATTTCTCCTTCCTTTTTGTTGCCTATAAATTTAAGACGATGTTCACCATGATGAGAAATTATAACAGAAATCAATTCAGGAAGAATTACCAATGTGACCCAACACAAAATGTTTTTTGCGAAATAATTATCACATTATAAATCATAAGTATATATTACAGACGTTTCGACATCATTATTGTATTTGCTTCAAATGTATAAACCATATTCTAGATATAGTAAGCAACTTTACTTTATTTCATTGGGACGCTTACTA
>NW_017299960.1:104406-105518 GCF_001594075.2 Trachymyrmex cornetzi
ATGTCGAAACGTCTGTAATTTATACTCTAGATTTATAATATATGACAGTTATTTCACAAAGGAACATCTTGTGTTGGCTCACATTGACAATTTTTCATTTACTTATTTGTTAAATATTGAAAGAAGCCTTCGATTTATTATTACCTTATAAATCATAAAAGGTCGTCGATGCATCACAGCACAATCATCACCAATGTCATTGCTAGGGCCCAGATGTTCGGGCGCGATCCCGGGTCGCGCGCGAAGCACCACTGCGTGCTAGTGAGTCGAACGGTCGTTGAAATAAGATGGCTCATTTCGCTCGCTTCGCTCGGGCGACAAACTTCGCTCGTGTGGCAAACACCTACTTTGCGCACTTGTATCGTAATGTACTATTTAAAAATGGGCAGCTTTTGACAAATAGAGAGCCTTATTCTAGGTCTGCAGGAGATCTCCTGTAGATGTTCCAAACTGCAAGAAGAATGACCAATGTGACCCAACACAAAATGTTTTTTGTGAAATAATAACTGTCATATATTATAAATCATAAGTATAAATTACAGACGTTTCGACATCTATAAACCATATTCTAGATATAGTAAGCAAGTTTACTTTATTTCATTGGAACGATTACTACATTTAGAATTTAAAGAGGACACAATAATAATGTCGAAACGTCTGTAATTTATACCCTAGATTTATAATATATGACAGTTATTTCACAAAGTAACATCTTGTATTGGCTCACATTGACAATTTTTCCTTAACTTATTTGTTAAATATTGAAAGAAAAAAGCCTTCGATTTATTAATACCTTATAAATCATAAAAGGTCGTCGATGTACCACAGCACAATCATCACCAATGTCACTGCGATCGACTTGTTTCGGATTAATTAGAAATTCTCTATTCTCTAACTAACCACCTTCTTTCTCCTTCCTTTTCTTTGCCTGTAAATTTAAGACAACAATGTTCACCATGATAACAGGAATCAATTAAGAGAGAATTACCAATGTGAGCCAACACAAAATGTTTTTTGTGAAATAATAACTGTCATATATTATAAATCATAAATATATATTACAGACGTTTCGACATCATTATTGTGTTTGCTTCAAATGTATAAACCATATT
>NW_017299960.1:105784-112621 GCF_001594075.2 Trachymyrmex cornetzi
CCCCATAGCCTTGTCGACGACGACGACGATGACGTTTCTTAAATTAAAAGTTTCAAGTTCGGATTTTGCATTATTTTACATCGCAATATCTCCGCTCGTAGAGCACGTAGAGAAAAAACAAGAACACTTTTATTATATATTCCGAGCGGATGCCATCGATTGAGCACACTTAGAACTCAATCGGGACAGCCGTTATTGAGATCTCATAATCGCCGCCTGGAAATCTTGACAGATTCGCGTATAGTAGCCACAGCAATGTCGCTGCGCTTGGCTTAGCGCCGAGACAATACCAGTGTCTCCAGATATAAAGAATTTTGTTTTCGTCTCTAGTTTTGTGCCGAGAATCGAAAACATAAATATAGTATATTTATTTTTTCGATTCTCGGCGCAAAACTTTAATCACTACTTACTTTCGTTTTGCATCGGTCGTGAAACAAAATGTGCATTTGCTTTTGGTTTTGTTCCTATATTCAAAATATATATGAATATAGCTCTGTATAAATTTTATTCCCTGAAGCAAAACTAAACTGTTTTTTATACGTTTAAGCCGCGAGTTTTGTTTTGCGTGCCATCCCTGCTTTTTCCTATTCCCCACACCTGTCCCATCATTGCCATCGCCTTCGCCACGCAAGGACTTCCGTTTCCGGCGTATAGAGATTGAGTAGGTGAAATAGTGAGAGAGCAGAACAGAGAGTGATAGTGGAGAGAAGAAGTGGCGTAAGTGTGGGGTTGTGGGCAGATGTGAAAAAGGGAAGATAAGGAGAATGGAGGTGAGGTGGAGGAAAAGGGCTGTGGCGAGAAAGGTAGGAGGAAAGAAGGGGTTGAGGTTAGGGGACGGAGCTGGTGTGAGTGTGAGAAGCGCGGGGAGGGTAGCGAGGAGACGATAAGGTGGGGTGAAGTGAGTACGGATAAGAGGTATAGCAAATAAAGGTGGAAAGGAAGGTCTGTTCAGGAGAGATTGAGAGATGGTGTGGAAGGAAGACAGTGAGTGAGTGAGTGGAGAAGATAGATGACGGATAGGATTAATAAGTTGGAGAAGGGTAGGAGGGGAAGTACGGGGGAGCTAGCGAAGTTCCTGAAAAGGAAGAGGGAAAGGGAGGGGGGAGAGTCGGCAAGGAGGAAGGAGGAAGAGGCATTTAGGAATAGTAAAGAAACAATAAGGTCACCGGTCAGAATGGGCGAAGAGGGGGGATGAAGGAGCTATTAAGGGAGGTGAGAGATAAAATGAGAGAGGGGTTGATGGGAGTAAGAAAAGAGTTAAGGGGGTATACCTAAGTAAAGACCTTAAAAAAAGGCTTTTTTTGTCAATTTTTTTAAAGTAACTATTAGTTTTAGAAAAAATATGAATTGATGTATCAATTGGGTACGCTTTGCAGATATTTTAAGAATTTTTATATGTCAAAATATAAATATATAACGATGTTGCTCAACATTGTAGACTTCCGTGTTCACAAAACATGGTCCATCGGCTCTGTAGAGAACTCAAGTTGTAATTATCTGAAATAAAATTTGCTTGAAAATTTCAAATCTATATGAGTGTAGTTTCAGTTAAGCTCATTCAGTCAAGCGATTTTTTTAAATAATTTTTTTTCACAAAATGGTAACGGTTAAAAAAAAATTTTTTTTCACTACATTTTGAACTTCTTAAACATCTCGCCCCTTGAAAACTAACAATTAAAAAAAAAATCCTTACGCTTAACTGAAACTATACGTTTTGTGAAGCTACTGTTCAAAGATGAATTCAATCGGTCGAAAATTGTTCGAGTTATAGATAGAGCCAGTTGAAAAAAAACACTTTTGAGAAAAACACGTTTAAAGTTTCAGTATTGATTTTTTAATAGAACTCTATCGAATTTGTCAGCTTACCATAGTGAATCTATTCAAGGACCATAAAATGAATCGTCTATAGCATCATTTATTGCATTTATATCCTTCTTGAATTGCATTCTTTCTTCGTGCGTTGCCGCTCGCGTTCGGATCTCAGCAACAATAATTCGTCGCCGATCCTCGTTTTCAACATAATTTGCCATTTCGAGTCCAATGCGTATTCCTAACAATTCCACAATTTGCAATAATGATAAATGGCCTGCATTAAAAATACATACGGTTAAAAACGAGCCGCTATTTCGACAATGAAAACTCCACTATGCAATACTTCTGGTGCAATTTTCCATATCAGATTATTAAAACTTTCAATATTATTTTGCGTATATGCACCTAAGCATCTTGTCAGTAATTCTTTATCGGTCAAATCTTTAAAAATTGGCGTTATTGCTTCGATAACATTATGTGGAAGAGCCGGCTTATGCTTATATTCCTGCAATTTATCTTCAGCTTTCGCTTTTTGCCAAGTGCACCAAGAATCAGCGCCTTCAGGACAATTTTGATGTTGAGGATTTGTATCCGTGGAACTTTTATGTAAAAGTATAGCCCAAATAGCGTTATGCATGTCATTCACGGAATTCTTGTTTCTGCGAATCGCAAGACTGTAATAAAGTGACATGTCATTAATAACTTTATCTGTTAGTTTTCCTTTGCCACCAAGACCTTTATTATTCTTTTTGCACTTTCGCAATCTGCTGCCCATACGCTTTGACACATGATTAACACATTCTTTTTTTACAACTTTTGTTTCTTCATATGGATCTGCATCAACGATATTTTTGTAGGTCTTGCTGTCACCATCGCCAATGTAATATTTATATTTCACATCATGTAAATTTTCAGATCGATTGAACATTTCTACGATGCCGTCAACTTCCATCTTCCCTGCTGTTCCAGTATGATTAATTTGACAATTATTTTGATGAGATTCAAACAAAATATTGTATTCATTTGTTCCTTCGTATTTTTTCATATTACTACAGGCTTTGCAAAAGTTAGATTTCACAACGACGTCTAAAACTTTATTGGAATAGTATCCTATTAAACTAAACACGCCGAATAAAGAAGAAAAGCCTCTTTTTTTCCAACTGCCATCACCAGAAACTATTAAATTATAACGACTATTTGTCGTACTTGTAGCACTTTGGTTTGCTTCCTCAGTCTTTTCTAATTCTTCGTTGACACTACTATTTAAAATTTTGTCACAAACGAGTTTTACAGCATCACAAATGTTTTTAACTATTGTATCATAAGTTGACTGAAAAATAGGATGCGGCAAATCCATAAAACCACAAAACTTTTCTGTGCCTTTCCATCCTATTCCGATAAGACGCATAGCAAAAATAAATCTGGTATTTAATTCATATGCGTTGTTGATATTCGGACAAGAATTAATTAATTTTGGAGCACACGATAGATATTTTATTATAATTTTAAATCCAAGTCCTCGCTTACTTGATTCTTCAAACTCCACATTTCCTTCACAAGATTTGCATTTCACATGTTCAGCAAGCGCCAGAAAAACGGAGTAAAAATTTATGATTCTATAGCCGATGGTTTGATTAATGGAAAAATCAAATGTCTCAGATGATCTCAATTTTTTAGCAGAAATGCTCACAAAATCTACTGGTTTCTCTAATTCATATCTATTTGGAGGACGTTGTCTTTTTCTAACATCTCGATTTCTGTTACGGTTATCAGGTTTTATACTTTTTCTATTCATCTTATTTCGCGTAGAACTAAATATTTATGCGTATCGTGCCTCGTGCTACGAACAACTGATGGCTATCCAACGAACTTTCTAGTTTTGAAACACACACGCAACACACACACACACACACATATACATCTGTAAGACGAAATGTAGGTATATAAAAAACTGCAAGGTCGAGGGTCCTATTGTGCGTTCGGTATAAAGCGACTGATCAGGTACGATTTCAGCGCACTGTGCGCTCGTTCCCTAAGACACACATAACTCAAGAAATACTTTGAATTTTATAAAAACCTTTTAGGAGCATATTTTTAAGACATCAATCTTACGAAAAAAAAAAAAATTTTTTTTTTCGATTTTTTGAAAATTTTACTCAGGTATACCCCCTTAAGAGAGGTAGAGGGTCAGAAAGAGTTGATAAGAAAGGAAATGGAGAAGATAAAAGAGGAGCTGAAGGTGAGGGAAGAAAGATGGAAGAGGGAAAAGGGGGAAATGGTAAAGAGGTTAAAGGCACTGGAAGGGAAATTAGACGAAATGAAAATAGGGGTAGGGGAAAGGGGAGGGGGAAGGGGGAAAAGGGAGATGGTGAGGAGATAGGGAGGGGGGAGGGGAGAGAGGAACGGATGGAAAGAATAAGAAGGTTGGAGAAAGAGTGAATGCAGGGAAAGAGAGGAGAGGAAAAGGAAGATCGTAATAAAAGGGGTAAAGGTGGGTAGGGGGGAGGTAGAGGGGAAGATTAGAGAGATTCTGGGATGCATAGAGTTGGGGGTGGGGATAGAAAAAATAAGAAGATTAGAGGCTGGTAGGCAGGAGAGGGGATGGATAGGGGTGGTAACATTACGTAGTGTAGAGGAGAAGGGAAGGATATTGAGAAGTAAGGGGAGGTTGAAGGGGGGGATATCTGGATAGAGGAAGATCTATATCTTCCTCTATCCAGATATCCCCCCCCCCAACATGAAAGAAGAGAAAGATGAGGGGGATGTTGAGGCAGGTGAGAATGAAGGAGGAAGGAAAAGCAAAGTTGGGACAAGGGGAAGTTGAATGGATAGAGGAGAATGGTGGGACGAAGAGAGGGAGGAGCTAAGGGATGGGAGAGGAAGAAAATGGGGGAAGGAGGAAAAAGTGAGGTGGGAAAAAGGAGTAAGGGAGAGAGAAGAGAAAGGAAGGGGTGGCAGGAAAAGGGGGAATAGAAAAGGGGGGGCTAGATAAAGGGAGATGGGAAGGGAAAGGGAGAGGGAGAGGGTAATAGAGAGGGGAGTAGAGAGTGAGGGAGAGAAGGGGGAGAGAGGAGGAAAGGGAAAAGGGAGGAGGAAAAGGGAAACAAGTGAGGATAGCGTTCTGGCATGTAGCAGGATTGGGAAATAAGGATAGGGATTTTTGGGACGGATTGAAAGAGTGGGATGTGATGGTGTTGACGGAAACATGGGTGGAGAAAAAGGGTGGAAAGTTTATAAAAGAGAGACTGTCGGGGGGATATGTATGGAGGGTGCAGGACGCGAAAAGGAAAAACAAAAATGGAAGGGCAATGGGGGGAATGATGATGGGGACTAAAAAGGAATTGTATTTGGAGGTGGGGGGAAAGAAGGAAATAAAGGGGTTGATGGGGGGATGTTGAAGATAGGGAAGAATAAGGTAAGGATTATGGGGGTGAATGTAAATATGGATTTGGAAGGTAAGATGGAGAGTATGGCGGAATGGATGCAGGGAAAGGAAGAGGGGGAAAAAACGGTGATAGGGGGGGATTTTAATGCAAGAACGGGGAAGAAGGGAAGAAGGATAAGGGAGGAGATTGAGGGGGAAGGGGAAGAGGAAAAGAAGGTCTACGGACAATAGGAAAAACAAGGGGGGAGGCAAACTGGTGAAATTTATAAGGGAGAGGGGGTGATTGATATTGAATGGGAATATAAAAGGGGATGAAGAGGGTAATTGGACATATACAGGGGGAAGGGGAGATTCTGTAATAGATAGTTGGTGGATGAGGAAACGAGAGAAGATATAGAATATATGGAGGTAGGAGATGCAATTGACTCAGATCACCATCCTTTGGTAGTGGAGTGGAAGGGAGAAAGAGAAAAGGGAAAAGGCAAGGGAAAGGAAGGGAGAGGGGCGTGTAGGGGAGTGTGGGATGAGGAAGGTAGGATGGTATTTAGAGAATTGTTGGGGGGAGTAGAATGGAGGGAAGGGAAGGGGATGGAATGTGTGGATGAAATCGGAGGAAGAATAAGGGAGGTGTTGGGAAATATAGAAAGGGGGAGAGAGAAAGAAAAGAAGGGAAGGGATTGGTGGGATAGGAAGTGTAGAGAGAAAAAGGAGGGAGTGAGAAGGGTGTTAAGGGAGTGGAGGAAAGGTAAGAGGGGAGTATAAGGAATTATGTGAGGCGAAGAAAAAAGAAGAGAATGAGATATGGGAAAGAAAAGTAGAGGGAGCGAGGAGCGAAAGGCAGGTGTGGGAAATAGTAAATGGGGAAAGGAAGAGATGGAAGGGGATCAATAAGTGGATAGGGATGAGGGAGTGGGTAGATTATTTCAAAGATTTGTTGGGGGGGTAGAGGGGAGAGTAGTAAGGGGAAAGGGGGAAAGGGAATTAAGTAGAGAGGAGATAAGAAAGGCGACCAGAAATTTAAGGGATGTCAAGGCAATGGGGGTGGATGGAATCCCGAACGAGGTATGGAAGTATGGGGGGAGGAAATGGAGGAATGGGTGTGGAAGGCATGTAATGAGGTATGGAAAGGGGGGGAAAGCCAGAGGAATGGAAGCAGGAAGTGGTAGTTCCAGTAAGGAAAAAGGGACAAAGGGAGGAGGTAAAGGATTAAAGAGGGGTTTTAATAATGCCGATGCTATATAAAATATATACGGCGGTGCTAGCGGAAAGGCTAAGGGAGGAAGTAGAGGGAAAGGGGTTAATTCCACCGAATCAAACGGGCTTCAGGAAGGGGTTGGGGACTATGGACAATATTTATGTTTTGAATTATTTGGTTAATAGGCAGGTAAAGAAAAAAGAAGGAAAATTAATTGCGTTATTCGTTGATTTAAAAGCAGCGTTTGATTCGGTGGATAGGGGGATATTGTTGGACGTGATGAAACAGAGAGGGGTAAGGGAAGGGTTGATAGAAAGGGTGGAAGAGATAATGGGGGGAAACAAAAAGTAGGGGAGAGCAGGGGGGGAGAATTGGGAGAAAGTTTTTGGGGAGTAAGGCAGGGGTGTCCTCTGAGCCCTTTATTATTCAATGTTTTGATGGCGGG
>NW_017299960.1:112656-116143 GCF_001594075.2 Trachymyrmex cornetzi
GAAGACAGCGGATAGGAGAATTTTTGGGTTAGCATATGCAGATGATGTGGTGCTGTTGGCGGAGGATGCAGGAAGTATGAGGAGTACGATAGAGAGGTTAGAAGGGTGGAAAGAAAGGGATTGGAGGTGAATAGGGAAAAGACAAAAATAGTGAGGTTTAGGAAGGGGGGGAGAAGAAATAGTAAAGTGGATTGGAGATGGAAGGGGAAGGTAATAGAAGAAGTGAAGAAATTCAAGTATTTGAGTTATATGATGCAGAGGAATGGGGGGCAAGAGGAACATTATATAAACTGAGTAATTTAACATAAAATTAATGACACAAGAATTAAGATACTTGACAATAATATCTGATATATTGCAATAAAAAATTAGAAAACAAACTTACGTGTTCAATAGACCATTCACAAAAATTAAATGTTATGACGATATCGCCAGGTATAAGTTTTTATATGTTATGCTATTTAAATAAAATATTGTAAATATGCAGAATTGTTTTATACTTATGTTAGAAAAAAATGGTAATTACATGTTAAACATTTATTATATAAGCATTTCAAGACCAAAATATTTTTTGTTCAAATATGTTTATTAAATTTTAGGTTAGATTAGGTCAGGTATTATTATTTGATTAGTAAATATATATTTTGTATCATATTATTGAATTTTACACTATATCAGAATGTAAAATTCAATTTCTCTTGTTTTATTCCCTGCCAAACTTACGATCTAATCTTATTCCGCATTACCATGCCGATAAGCAGATCCCTGCAGGTGAGCATGTCCCTGCCGATAGGTAACCCGACTTACTGATGTGTAGGTATCGGAAGCACCCTGTACATAATACTGTTGACAGACTGCTAGAAAAAACTTAACAGAATCTGTAAGCGTCAGATAATGTCGGCAGGATCTGTTCAGTTTCTACCAACAATTTGCCTTCACATTATGTCGGCAGGCGATATTAACAGAACAAAAGTCTAATGCGGACGTAGTTGATGACAGACTGCCGTCATTTTCTGCTCGAACTTGCTGACAGTCTGCTAGAAGACTGCAGACATTTGGCTATCTGAGTATATGGTGATTGATCAATGTTTAGCTTCTGACTTCTGATTTATGGCTTATTGTAGAAGGTCCATAATAAAAAGGGATAGAAGTTATACTCATACTTAGGGTGCGATCCACTTGGCGCTACAAACGCTTCAAACGTTTTCATTTTCATATGCTTCTATAGAACGGTCCATTAGCGCTACTAATGCTGCCAACAGTACGCAAATGGACCAATTTTTGAAGTGTTAGTACGTATTTTTTGTCACGTGATCCTTTTTGTCGCTGAAACAGCCGGTTAGAGCAGCTCGTGAAAATTTATCTTTTTGCAATGATGTATAAAATCGAAATCATGTTAACGTGCGTTGTAAAATTTTTTTCAGACTCGCTTAGTTATATTTATGATAAAGATAATAATGACAGCATTTCAAAAGTTATTGCTGAACAAGTTCTAGAAGATAACCAAATTCCCAGAATAGAAGGTTATGTGGAACATGTAATTCCATCGCTTAGTGCTATGCAATTCAAAGCTCATTTTCGGTATCTATTATTTGTTATTATACTTATTTTTATATGTTGCTGTATTGATATTTATTATTAATATATACATTTGTTTCCTAGAATGCTTCCTTCAACATTCGAATTTTTATTGGAAGAGATTGCACAAAAATTGATCCGTACTACCGAAGGCAATGAAATGATTCCTGCAGAAAAGCAATTATTATTAAGTTTATGGTGTTTTGCAACTCCAGACTCATATAGGTCAGTTAAAAATTTAAATATTATATAAGATATAATATAAAGTAGAAAATATTGTATAGAAAAACCAGAAATATAAAAGAAAAACAATATAATTATAAAGGCATATGACCACGAACGCCTGATATCGTTGGCTTAAAATTATTATATTTAAAAAACTACAATTAATAGACGTTTCGGTCTTCAATGAGACCTTATTCATATAAATTAAAAGTAATACGCATATTTATAACATAATTTAAGACTTAAAATTAGATTCTTAACAATTATCAGTATTATTTTTTTGCTATTACAAAATTTCGTCAATACTTTACTCGCAATTTATTTAGACGCAGGCATAAACATGCGCTCAAATTTATCGTATTTTAATTATATCAGGAGACGCGGCAGTGGCTCCGGCCATGTTCAAAAATAAGAGACACTACAAGTCTCTTATCCCGCACCATCAAAGTCCATTTTTGGAGGTTGCATAACTAATAAAATATAAAAAATTTTGAATCGAACGTAACATAATTTGAAGGCGGCATCGTCACGAGTAATTTAAAAAAAAAAATTAAAAATCGGTCAAGCCGTTCTGGACATACGAGTGGTCGAAAAGTGATGATTTTTCATGAAAAATGAAGTAACGTTTTCTTCTCCTTCGCTGTCCGCATTCAAAGCCATCGGAATTTTAATTTTAAAGTATCTCTCACCCTTCATGTCTCTCACCCTTCACTCATACCGCCACCAACTTTGACCCATTGCCCCCCCTCCCCCTCCCCCCCCACCCTTCCCCCTTTACTCCTCTTTTTGACGCCCTATCTCACTTTCTTTCGTCCTCTCGCTCTCTTTGTTGGTCATTTCTCACCCTCGCCTGCTGAAAGTGTCCGATGATCATTTAGGTCTAGGTATTTACCACGTCGACGAAGAAGGTGTCTATTAACCATCTAGGTAATAGCCGTCGAGGAATTAAGCGTCTAGATGTTTACCGTTGAGGAAGTGGGTGTCGAGGTGTCCGCCGTCGAGGAAGTTAGAGTCTAGGTGATCGCCATCGAGGAAATGAGTGTCTAGGTGTTCGCCGTCGAGGAAATGGGTGTCTAAGTATTCGCCGTCGAGGAAATAGATCTCTAAGTGTTTACCGTTGAGAAAGTGGGCGTCTAGGTGTTCGCCGTCGAAGAAGTGGGTATCTAGGTGCTGTCTACATGTTCGCCGTCGAGGAAGTTGGTGTCTAGGTGTTGTCTATATGTACGCCTTCGAGGAAGTTGGAGTCCAGGTGTTCGCCGTCGAGGAAATAGGCATGTAGCTGTTCGCCGTCGAAGAAGTAGGTGTCTAGGTGTTGTCTACATGTTCGCCTTCGAGGAAGTTGGTGTCTAGGTGTTCGCCGTCGAGGAAATGATATTAATGTGAGATGGGTGACTGCTAAATATCCTGTATCCGCAGTCGCATGACAGTGCGCATAAATCGACGTGTTACACTGTATCTTAGAAGGATAGGCCTCAAAGCATGATCCGTTAAAACCTGGGTTATTGTATGAATATACTAAGATCAGGAGACGCGGTAGTGGCTCCGGCCATGTTCAAAAATCAAAAATAAGAGATAACAGACACTACAAGTCTCTTATCCTGTACCACCAAAGTCCATTTTTGGAGATTGCATAATTAATAAAATATAAAAAATTTTGAATCGGACGTAACATATTTTGAAGGCG
>NW_017299960.1:118734-122110 GCF_001594075.2 Trachymyrmex cornetzi
CTGAGACTTTGAATAATATATCAGTTACTTTTCATAATAATATATATTGTTACATAATTATTTCAATTGTTAAAGGTTTACATTTTTGAAGATCTGCTTACATTTTTGAACATGGCTAGACTTTTCATTTTAATGATAGCTTTGGGCTATTAGGATCTATTTTGGGATTATAGTGTGTCTTGACTTAAAAAGATTTATTAAATTACTACGCACGAATATGAACTTAAAACTACGAATTTATTTTCTTAAAACTTGTAAAAATGAAGCATTAATACCGCAACATCTAAAAAAGATTGTAAATTATCAAACGAATATTTGTACTAACTCTTCTCTTCATAAATTTGAACGCATAAAACTCAATTTTATTAATAAATTAAACATATGGGAGATTCAAGATGCTTATAGACAACTCGCTCAGATTAATAATGAGATATTCAAATTAAATAGGCGAATTACTAGTTCTTTACCTAGTCGGGTTGCTTTTTCCTTTTTTAGTAGACAGGAAAGTACTTTTAACAAACTATGGTTCAAAGAATACAATAGTATTAATAAAAAGTTAATAAATTTAAGAACTTCAACATCTCTATTAAGGAAGGAAAAAATCAAACAGAATCAAACCCATAGATTTCAATATTTTATGGTCGAACTCTTCTGAATTTAATGGTAAATTCACTCCATCTCATATTTAAAAAATAACTCAAGTGAATGATAATTTTAAAGAGAATACAATATTTCAAACTTATATTAATCCAATCAATTTTGAGGAGAATTATAATATCAATAATATTAACAAAAACTGGATAATAAATCTGAGTAATTTACACATTCCTGAAAATATACTAACTATTTTACAATTGGGACATAAATTCAATCTACCGAACAATTTAATTAATAAAGATAAAATTAACATTGAGTTTGTAAAACAAATTGAATATAATATTACTAAATTAGACGAAAATACACGTAACTCCATAAGAAATGATGCTATTCACGTTTTAAAAAGTAACCTATATGATAATATTAAAACTAATTCAGAAGAAAGCACATTAATAAAAGGAATGATTGCTACAAAAACATTTATTGATTCTCATCCGGAATTAAAAGAATTTAGTCATATAAAAAATAGTTTTGATTTTGTTAACAAACTGAATGGATCGTCTATTAACGAGGAATATGAAATTGTATCGTTCGATATTGTATCGATGTATACAAATATTCCGGAAGAATTAGTGATAAAAAGCATTGACGAAAGATGGAATTCCATCTCAACGAACACTAAAATACCAAAGGACGAATTTCTTAAAGCCATTTCATTAATATTTAACTCCACATATTTCAAATTTGACAATGTTTACTTTAAGCAAATTTTTGGCGTGCCTATGGGTTCTCCTCTATCTCCCATTTTAGCTGATATTGTATTACGGGACCTGGAGAAAGATGTGATTTCTAAATTAAATTTTAACATTCCACTATATTATAGATATGTGGATGATATTATTCTTGCAATTCCAAAAAATCAAATCAACGAGACATTAGATAAATTTAACTCTTTTCATGACAGGATTACATTTACTTGCGAACGGAATTATAAAGGTGCGATAAATTTTCTAGATGTGACTGTGTATGTTAAGGAAGGACAGATTAGATTTAACAATTATAAAAAACCGACGAATTCTGGACGCTATCTTAGTTTTCATTCGAATCATCCGATTAAACATAAAAAAGGTGTTATTATCGGCCTACTTGACAGAATTCTATTTCTTGCACATCCAGAATTTCATAATAAGAACATAGAAATGATGATTAGTACCTTACTTGACAACGGCTATCCATTAGACTTAATTTTCAATACCATTAACAAACGAATCAAATGTCTTGCTAGAAGAAAGAATTTATATGAGAACAATTTTCAAAATTCAAACAATGATAATTCTATTAATGCATATTTTACGGTACCATACATTAAAAACATCTCAAAAAAATTTAGATCAATTACGGAAAAAAATAATTTTAAAATCGCGTATAAACCAATGAATAAATTAAATTCGATATAATCAAAACAGGTAAAGCGTAGCACATAATTTCGTAAGTATAATGTATTTTAATAAAACATAATAAAATGTTGATAATAGTACTTACGTGTAGAACGTATTTTAGTTTTATATGAAGATGGATCTTTTTTATTATCAGCGTTTTTATTCTCACCACTGGATTCAGAAGATAATGAGGAAGTAGGATTGCTACTATCTAATGTAAGGATGAGAGTCATCCATGGCTTTTTATTAAACATTTCGTCCATTACCTGGAATACAGCGAAAATTGATATACATCTTAAGTATAATTAATATGTTCAACATATGTTTTTTCCCTCTATATTTACATGAAAATATTGCCAAGTCCTATGACTGTTACCACTTTTTGCGTTATGGTCTTTAACACCTTTATAGGTATTTTTTAGACCTGCCATCTTGCTTTTGCATTGAGAGCTTGTAACATTATATCCTTTCTCATTTAAATGAGAGGCAATCATGTTTCAAAATTTTTTCATAGTCATTTTTCCAAATTTGAATTGATCTTCGTGTTCTTTATACAACGTAAGTAATAAAAGAACTGCCTCATGTGGCCAACGAAAACTATCTGTAAAATAACATATGATCTATATGTTTTTAGATCCTTTTTCATACGATTATAATTATAATCATTAGGAAATACCTTTCTCTTGAAAATCAAAAGCTTCTTGAGAAGATTCAGAAAACTCTTGCGTTGTTTGATTCATATCATAACATGCTGTATCATGAAAAAGTATGAATGATTTCGATCATTAATGAAAAACATATAAGATAAATACGAGGATATACATAAAGAAATAAAAATGTAAATAATATATTTACCTGATTCAGTAATTGAATGACTTCGATTATTTTCAGCATCTTTGACAATTGTTGCTGTTTTTTCAGCACTCTTGGTAAATCGTGTCTCTTGGGCACTTTTAAAACGTTGTAAAAGTTGCGTCGCAAATACCATATTTTTGAAATAATAAAATTCGAAAATTATTTTTTCTAAATTAAATTATGTATATTTAATACAGATCATATCCCACATAGCAAAAATTGATCCTAGGTACATCCTACAGACGTATGTCGAGGGATTTTCAAACATCCTGAGTACGTATCTGAAGAAACTTAGGAGGTATTTAGAACATATTGAGGATGTTCGAATGTCCGCTTATTCTACATCCATAGGACATCATCATTCAGATATCATTAGGATGTTTCTAGATAACCAAATTTCATCCTATCTTTATCCAGTGGACGTCCTAAAATGTCTTTTAGGATGTTAAACCCTTGTAGAAAAATACTACTGAGCACTACTGCGC
>NW_017299960.1:122970-129409 GCF_001594075.2 Trachymyrmex cornetzi
TAATTACAAATATCCTGAGGATGATTTAATGTTTTGGATCAGAATGGGATCAATCTGATCAAATTAGGATATCCTAAGGAAATACATTGCTATGTGGGATAATGCTATTTATACCTCTATCAGCTATAATAGCATCCTTTTCGGAAACTTCTAGATTATAAATCGTTCCAGTATCTCCTTCATATAACCTTATAATTGGCATAGTTAATACAATTTTTATTTTTAATTGTAATATACACAATATACCACAGCATGATTTGTAATATAGCACGATATCACGATATATAATAAATAAACTTAAAAATCAGCTTTACAGTGGCGTTTTTTCGTTATGCAATCAGAAGCAATCACGGCTAAGGCTATCTTCTTCAGGCGAAGGTCTTTTAATTTCTGAAGATATGGGCTGCGTTCAACAGACTCAACAGTTTTGCAACCGTTTTGTGATTTTTCGCTGAGATAGGATTATTCCTTCAAATCTAAAAGTATAATATCAATGCGACGAATCATTAAACAGTTGCAAAACTGTTTGGTCTGCTGAACGCAGCCATACTTTCGTTTGTTTATTATTATGCGCTCTGTATATTCAAACTAAACGCTTCAGTCAAACTACCTGTCTAAGCAGTAGCATTGGAAGCAATTGGAAACAAGGTGGAAGTGGAAACCTATGACGTCATACGTGCTATTGGGACACATTTGAAGTGCCATGTGGACCCGTTCAAACAACGCTCCAAACGATTCGAAGCGTTTGTAGCGCCAAGTGGACCGCACCCTTAGATATTTATGCAGATACGACGTAGACATATTAGTGAATATTAGAATTATATTTTATGTGCATTATGATGTATACACATTACAAAACATAAAATATATTTCTAATTCATATCCACATAAGTGTGTAGCTACTTCATCTCTTTTTGTTAACGAAAAGAGAGAGATGCAAGTTTCTCATGCTCAGATATTCACGCAGATATATTTACACGAAATATTAGAATTTTATGGGTATTATAATGTGTATGTATGTATGTATATATGTATATACTTCTATATACACACGGAGAGAAATCTGTTACGATTTTGGCGCGGACAGTTGATACTACTATCGCGTAGCCTATTTCAATGCACTAATAGCGCCATCGTTCAATCTGTTTATGCATGAAGTTATGCAATCATGGCACGAGAAATCTCTATGAAAAAAAAGAATGAGATGCGCGCTATGGTCGTACCAGCTTTTTACGATAGCCACACGAGTGCAGTACGCATAAAGCATCCCACTTCACCGTGCGAAATTCGCTCGAAACCCGTGCGATTTTGGCATGGCTTATCGGTTTGATAGTCAAATTTCTAAACTACGCCTTCTATGATGCATTGTGTGTTAAAAATTAAACATTTGTGTGAAAAATGTTGCAGCAGTAGTAATGCAAGTATTTGATGATTTATTTAAATTATAGAATTAGTTTCCTGAGTAATTTTTTAATTATCACACTCTTACAGAAGATTACAAAGACCCTGGTGGAAAAATTTTGCTGAAATTTGTGTGACATTTCGCTGAAATTGTTGTAAGTTTTAAAACGCATTTCAGTGAAATTTCAAATTCGTAATTTCAAAAATACGTATAATGTAATACTTATAATGTAATATGATAAAGTAATAATAGAAATAAAAACATTATAAGAATTACATTATACGTATTTTTGAAATTACGTATTTGAAATTTCACTGAAATATGTTTTTCCAAACTTACAACAATTTCGGCGAAATGTTACACAAATTTCATCAAATTTTTTCCACCAGGATCTTTGTAATCTTCTGTAAGAATGTGATAATTAAAAAATTACTCAGGAAACAAATTCTATAATTTAAATAAATCATCAAATACTTGCATTACTACTGCTGCAACATTTTTCACATAAATGTTTAATTTTTAACACACAATGCATCATAGAAGGCGTGGTTTAGAAATTTGACTGTCAAACCGATAAGCTATGCCAAAATCGCACGGGTTTCGAGCGAGTTTCGCACGGTGAAATGGGGTGCTTTATGCCTACTGCGCTCGTGCGGCTATCGTAAAAAGCTGGTACGACCATAGCGCGCATCTCATTCTTTTTTTTCATAGAGATTTCTCGTGCCATGATTGCATGACTTCATGCATAAACAGATTGAATGATGGCGCTATTAGCGCATTGAAATAGGCCACGCGATAGTAGTATCGACTGTCCGTGCCAAAATCGTAACAGATTTCTCTCTGTGCAGTCCCTGATTACATTATTATGACCACTGTTGAATTTTACGATATTTTTATAAGTTGGCAAATTTTTATAAAAAGTGGTAGAAAGATTTGTATTTCATGTGGCAATACTGTTTTTTAAATTATTGTGCATGCAACTCTAACATACATCGCCATTTTGACATGTGTCAACTGTTTAACAATGCTGAAGTTACATATATGCCCGTATTCATAGTCCTTCCTTATTTTAAGGACGGAGGAAACCTCTCCTTGATTCTCCAAGGCCTCCTTGTTTTATAATAAAATCTTAAGGTTTCCTTACAGAAGGAGCCTATTTTCTGGAAACTTTTGATATTTTGTGATTAAAACTTGAATTATCTGTAAAGAGTGCGAATAAGCATAACGAGAGTTGGGCATTTTGAACTGAGTAAAGTCTTACATGTATATAAAAAATATGTATAACGCGTGTAAGTATATAAAACCTGTTACAAAACGTAAATATAATAAATATAGTAAAATACACACATAAAAACTATGTATAATATATGTTTAGTACATGCCCAATCCTAAACATAATTTAACCATAACCTAAAAGGACTTTTCGACTCACAGTTTAGTCCGCTTTATTTGCTCACAAGTGATGTGTAAAAAAATTTAGGACATTTTGTATGTGGAAAAAAAAATTACATTATTACCACACTTTATTGGCATATTCATTTATATTATGCTCAATATTGTTCAATATAACACCAAATATAACATCAATAAAATGTGATACTAGGATACCAGTTAATTGATTAGACGTAACTTTATCTTTTATGTCCATGTTATATGTGACATGTGATATAATATTAAATATTGTTATTAATATTTAACAACAATATGTTTTTCAATGTGATATTGAGTATTTTTTTAATTTCTAAATGAAGACTGTTAAGTATATAGTATGTTACTTTGTAGCATAATTTATATATTTTTATATTACAATATAATTGATGTACTATCACAAACGATTTTTTGTAAATTACACTTGTTTTATTTATATTATAGGCTCCGCCACATAGTGTGTGTGTGGTTCAACATTTTATAACTACAAAAATATGTATTGTACTTATGGTACTTTCAGATGCCAATTATCGTTTTACAGTAGTAGATATTGGCGGTGAAGGAAGGCGAAGTGATGGCGGTATATTCCAACAAAGTAAACTTGGACATCAGTTGGAATATAACAGTTTCAATTTACCAAAAGCAAGGTCCGTTTCAGAAAAGAGTCTTAAATTACCATATGTAATAGTAGGTGATGAAGCTTTTGCATTGACGAACTATATGCTGCGTCCATATCCTCGAAAGAGTAATTTAAATGTACAAAAAAAATATTCAATTATCGCTTAAGTCGTGCTCGAAGAGTTGTCGAATGTACTTTCGGCATTTTAACTTCGAAGTGGAGAATTCTCAGAAAACCCATTGAAACAAATGTCAATACAGCTATTAGTATTGTTAAAGTAATTGTATGTTTACATAATTTTTTAATAACAAGGGATCTTACACATCCAATGGAACAAAAACGTATCTCATAAACATTCCTCCACAAGATGATAATTGTTCTCAAGGATTACATAGCCCTGAAAACTGTCCAGAAATCGTAGAAGATAACATATTTCGAACTGGGAGCATTGTTAGAGATTTATTTACGCAATATTTCTGTACAAGTGGAGCCATTCAACAGCAGTGGGCAAAAGCTTACACAAATGATTATTAAATAAAAAAGCAGTCCAAATACAATATATAACATTTCTTTATTATTTTTTGTCATAAACCTTTTCTTAAACATAAATTTCTTTATAATTCTTTATGATTTCTTAACTGCTTCATTCTTCTTTAAACTTCTTTGTAACATATACTTTATAATTTACTTTTATAAATCTTTTAGATATTAACATAAGGATAAGGATATAGACCTCTTCATATTACAAATAAGTAATATCACAATATTCGGAACATAAACCTTTTCTTAAACATAAACTTATAATTCTTTATGATTTCTTAACTTCTTCATTCTTCTTTAAACTTCTTTATAACATATACTTTATAATTTGCTTTTATAAATCTTTTAGATAATAACATAAGAATAAGGATAGCCCTCTTCATATCACAAATAAGTAATGTCACTGTCACGTCCGGGCGAGAGTATGAAGGAATGAAGAGCGGGAGAAAAAGCGCGAGATGCCGGGCGCGTGGGGCGGAACCTTATGGGTATGTTAATCACCAGCGATTTCAATAACCTTTATTCTCGGAGGCATCCGTGACCCTTTCGGGACTCCGTCAGCAGCGTGTCATACAAAGCCGAATTTCGGCAGTGACATCGCTCTCGCTTCCGCGAGGATTGTCATCAACCGGAGTCCTGGTGGATGAGTCAGGGAAACGGGGACGGGCGGAAACCGTGGTTAGGCGAAAATGAATAATAAAAGAAATAAGAAGAAAAAAGGGTATCGAAAATACTTATTTATTCATTTTTATAATTTTAATTTTAACGTCACACGGTTTGATTGAGACCACGAGGGGCCGGGGTTTCCCAGTGATAACTCGAGGTCGCGTCGGTACCCGGGAAGGCGCTACAGACGTGTCTGGCGGAAGGAGGCCCTGGACAGGGTACACATACGGGGTCCCGAATCCCGGTATCTCTCTTCGGTGTAGGGACGGAAGGGCCCGCGCTGTTCTCTGCTGATGGGGCCTCGGGTGGAGGGTCCCCCAACACGACCGGGTCGAAGTCCCTGCGCGCGTGGAAGGCCTTTATTAAGCGACGCAACTGCCGACGCCAACCGCCCCATCGTGACCGGCCCATCTGATGCACATGGCAAAAATCAGAAGATCATAAGAGAAGAAAAAAAAGGGATATATAAAGAGAGAAGATTTCAGCGAGAGAAAGCCCGACATATGTCTAGAACCCTGCCCTACACGGGGGCGGTACAAGGGCAAGAGAAGATGCGGGGGAAGGTTGCGAGGGGAAAGTGCCGGGCGCAGCCGAGAGGAGCGCGTAGCAAGGATATTTGAACGCAGCCGCGAGGAACGCGTAACAAAGTTGAGCGGAACCACCTGGAGCGCGCCTCCAATAGTGGAGGAAATATTTGACGCCCAGATATACCAGGTATGTAAATATGAAACCAGAATTTATCAAAGATGGCCATAGCTGTCAATGTAGTTGCCGTCGGACGGCGTCATTGACGCCATTTCCTTGTTCTGACATCTGACAAAGATTTTCAACTCACAACAATACAAGTTTCATACAACAGTATAGTTTGTAATAGCGTTGAACATGTCGAATTTTGTGCCTGGAAACTACGATTTGTGGACAGCATTGATTTTCTGTTACCATTTGAAGAAAATTGCTGCAGAATCGCATCGAATGCTTGTCGAAGCTTACGGTGAGGATGCTCTTGGTAAATCACAGTGCTTTGAGTAGTTTAAAAAATTCAAAAGTGGCGATTTTGACGTGAGAAACGAAGAACGTGGAAAACCACCGAAAAAGTTTGAAGACAGCGAATTGCAAGCATTGTTGGATGAGGATGACGCTCAAACTCAACAACAACTCGCGGATCAATTGAATGTGACACGAGAAGCCGTCTCCATACGTTTGAAATCCATGGGAAAGATCCAGAAAATGGGAAAATGGGTTCCACATGAACTGAATGAAAGACAGCAGGAAAACCGAAAAACCACTTGCGAAATGCTGCTCGCTAGGTACAAAAGAAAGTCATTTCTCCATCGAATTGTGACTGGCGATGAAAAGTGGATATATTTTGAGAATCCTAAGCGTAAAAGATCATGGGTAACTCCAGGCGAACCATCGACTGCAAGGCCAAATCGCTATGGACGGAAGACAATGATCTGTGTTTGGTGGGATCAGAAAGGTGCGATCTATTATGAGCTGCTAAAATCTGGCGAAACCGTTAATACTGAACGCTACCGACAACAAATGATCAATTTGAATCAAGCTTTGCGTGGAAAACGACCGGAATATCAAAAAAGGCAACACAAAATGATTTTGCTTCATGATAATGCACCATCACACACGGCAAAACTGGTCAAGAAAACGATTGAGGCGCTTGGTTGGGAAATACTTTCGCATGCGACTTACTCACCAGACTTGGGTCCGTCCGATTACTACTTATTTGCATCGATGGGACACGCACTTGCTCAGCAGCGCTTCACTTCTTA
>NW_017299960.1:129536-131077 GCF_001594075.2 Trachymyrmex cornetzi
GGGCAATACTTCGAATAAAATATTTTTTATCATTTTCATGCAATAAACGTGTATTTTCTATTTAAAAATTCCGGTTTCATATTTACATACCTGGTAGAGCGCTAAATATTGGATGAGATAACACGGAGTACGGCCCAGTTAAGGGCGCTCCGTGCTGGAAAAGGAAGGAAGCGAATAGCGCCTAAATATAGAGCGCGAAGCGCAATATGGTCTGAAGGTTTCGTACCTCGAGTTCGCGAACTAAAATGCCCGAACGCCGAGGATTCACGACAACCCTTATCGATGATGCGTTTGGAACAAGGTTGATACGAAATTATGATTTGCTTACTTATTCGGATTGTTTATTAAAAAGAAGAGAAACAAGATTCAACAATTTCTTTCGGTGAGAGAGCGTTGTTCGGCAGATATTTCGAATGCTTCTCTCAATCGCAAAAGATCTACATACGATTAAACAATATTTCGAATGAATTATTTTGGATAAACAATAATTAACAAACGAAGATAAAGAATCAGCCTGAAGGGCTAATGCTCCGTACAGTACGATAAATACTTGAAAATGCCGTATGCTCGCTACATGCGTCACAATTCAGATATTAAATACATGTCGTCGGCACACTCGGTCGCGAACACAATTTTATAATATACTAAGGAACACTTCGCATATACACATAGACAAGTATAATTCTCGAGAACGATTAAGATTCTAAGTCCGAATAGTAAACGGGACTTAGCCGCGAAAACGAATTCTATATACTTAGAGGCGGGTTGTCATAAAGCCTGACGGAAAATGAAATTAAGTTCCGCGCGGTGTATTCTACCTTTCTTAAATTGTTCGGAAACGTGAAGTTAATGTCTCGCGAAAATAGATAACCCGACGAATGGATCGAGAAATAATCAACACGAGAGCCTTGCTAGCTCGCTTTATATATAGGTACCGGGGTAGCGTCTCGCAGTAAGGGGGTGATGCTCGTATCATGCCATTACCTCGTGATCACCTTTAATCCTATGTATTAAAGGTGATGCAGGGGGTGAATCCCCGTGCTCTATTTCACAGTTTAGAGTCTTTGGTTCTGCTCCTTTAGCTCATGCAGCCGCGCATTGCAGTTCTTGAGTCGTGCATATATGATTTACACGTATAGCAGCGCTGAGAATTATTCGATAATAATTCGACACTGGCGCTTTGTTAATCATTGTGCGTTGTTCGTGTTAATTGTAACGGTCTGCTAATTTCCTTTGTTTAAGGGCCTTGCCCTTGTGAGATTTAGTTATGTAGATTTGTTGTTAATAGTGTTGTTAATGTGATTTAGTAATAGAATAGTTTCTTGTATATATTGCGGTGTACGTGGTTGTCTATGGTTGTATGGCATAATGTTGTAACGCTTCCAGTTATTTGTTGTCTATTGTTTCATTATAATAGAATGGTCGAACGAGTCCGTCAAAGACGGACCGAAATTATACTTACCGTCTCGTTCGAAGATGATCTAAAATTAACCCTGTAGTACTGCTTGTCAGTGCTTGATTTCACAACATTTCAGAGTATA
>NW_017299960.1:131253-131593 GCF_001594075.2 Trachymyrmex cornetzi
TCGGTCGGATACCTTGCGTAATACTAATGTCGGCGGCGGTACTGTAACATTCGAGCCTTATAACTCGAGAAGTACTTAATGAAAAAATATTTTATTATAGTGTTTTGGAAAGCTCTAGAGATAAGCTACATGAATATTCAACGAAAAATGGGGCTTTCCATTTAAAAAAATGACCTTGACCTTCAAATGACCTTGAAAATGAAGGTCAAGGTCATTGTCAAGGTCATAGTTCAATCAGCCCCTTCAGATCCAATAATTTTTGTTTTAAACATTTTTTTATTTAATCGCGATATTTCGAGTTATTTGGCTGTCTAAGTTAAAATTGGTCACCCTGTATATG
>NW_017299960.1:131669-136340 GCF_001594075.2 Trachymyrmex cornetzi
TCTTATTGAACTGGGTGGTATAAGGATCATCTTCGAACGAGACGGTAAGTATAATTTCGGTCGAACATCGTCCGTCTTTGACAGACTCGTTCGACCATTCTATTATACTTACCGTCTCGTTCTCGATGATCTAAAATTAACCCTGTAGATTTTCAGAGTATATAATAATTAACTCTTCTTTTATCAATGTTATTTTTATGATGAACTTGCAAAGTGATTATCTGATGCCTGAACGGGTCTATTATAATATTTCATGAAGGTCTGAGACTGTGCAGACCAACCTGCTGTTCTACGAATAGTTGATATATTCACTCACTGGCGATACAGCCGCATGTCTAGTACTATAAGCGGAGAATTGATCAGTATCAACGCCAGCTTTTGCTAACAGGGACTTTATCCAATGCCCTATCGTCTGTGGGCTGACCGAGCCAAATGGTTTAATTGACGAAATTAATAGGCGATTGTTACTTTCCTCTCTCAAATCCTCGGTGATTTCTAAATATTCTAGAACGCAGGAAGCAACGCATAAACCAGGTCTTGATTTTAAAAAAGGGCCGATAAAGGTCTGGTTGAAAAGACCCTGGTTTTGAAGTCTTAATTAAATCAGGTATTTTTATTGTAATTCCTTCTGATGATCTAGATATATTTGTAATATTAATCACGGATAGAGTCTGCAGTCTATGTGCTGTCACTAAAGCTAGCAGTGTTGCTAGTTTTTCCGTTGCATCTTTGAGTTTCAGATGAGTCATGGGAGGTAAGTTTTCCATGTAGATTAAGACTGAAGTTGTGTCCCAAGTACTAGAATATTTTGGTTTCGTCGATTTTTGTCTAAATACACCTTTCAAGAATCTAGTTATAAGACCATCTCAGGAAATATCTCTTACATGAGTGCAATTGCTGATCTACTTGTATTTAATACGCCATAACTTGCGTCATCTTTGAATTTTTCCGACAAAAAACTTAAAATATCTGTGGTATGGGCATTGAATACGTCCCATCCTTTTTCGTGAGCAAAGTCCCACCATTTTCTTAATACGCTTTGATATTGTTTTAATGTTGATTTCGTAATTGACTCTACCATCGTATTTACGGAATCTTCCCTAACACCTTTCTTCAACATTGCTGACATGACAATTTTCCTGCCACGAGGGAAAGGTGGGATGCCATCGGATGAATCTTGTTTCTGTAAGGGGATAACAGAAGATGTTTACTCGGTTCAAAAAATATTAATTTCGAGATGCATAGAGAATTGAACAACGGAAACCACGATTGTGCCTGCCAATAAGGTATTACAATAACCTCCGCTTGATCCAGAACAATTTTTCTTAAGGTGCGTAAAATAAGCGCGAAAGGAGGGAAAGCATAACATTTTTTTTTAACTGTGAAAGCATCCACTATCGAGGCCTCTGGATCCGGGAATCTAGAATAAAATATTTCTCATTTTTTATTTAGTCTAGATGCAAATAAATCCACTGAGAGTCTTCCAAACTCATCAACAATCTTCTTAAAATAACTATTAGCTAATTGCCACTCTGTGTCTGCGTTTGAGATTCTAGAGGCCGCATCTGCTTCCACATTTTCTTTGGACGCAATGTAGGAAGCCCGAATCCATAATTTTATACTCTCGCACCATTGCCAAATCTTTCGAGCTAAGCTACCTAAATGCGGGAATTGAATACCTCCTGCCCTGTTTATATAGCAAATAGTCGTAGTATTATCCAAACGCAACAGAATTTCTCTATTTGAGAGGTCAGATGCAAAGCACCGAAGAGCAAAAAACGCTGCCAATAATTCCAACCAATTTATGTGGTGTTTTTTTCTTCCTTACTCCAAAATCCCTGAGCACTCTTATCATTGCCAAAAACAATTCCAACCGGTCATGGATGCGTCA
This sequence comes from Trachymyrmex cornetzi, assembly GCF_001594075.2. Taxonomy (NCBI): domain Eukaryota; kingdom Metazoa; phylum Arthropoda; class Insecta; order Hymenoptera; family Formicidae; genus Trachymyrmex; species Trachymyrmex cornetzi. Next base: position 133,561 of record NW_017299960.1, read on the forward strand.
GAGAAATTTTCTAAAGCATAAGTCTGAGTTCTAAAAGGATTGAAATTATCTAAGAAGTTTCTTTTCCACCATTGCAGGTCCTTTTTTTTATCATCTAATTCTAAGCCAAAGGAAATCGAATTAATAATAAAACCCAAATATTTACATGACTGACTAGATATCAGAGAACTCTTTTTATAATTTATGATAAAACTCAGGTGTTCCAATAATTTGATTGCTTTCTTAACATTGTAACTACATTTCTCTTTCGAACTTTCTATAAACCGGATATCATCTAGGAAAATGACACATGAGATACCTTTAGCTCGTAAATAAGTCATAACAGGTTTCATGATCTTTGTAAAAACCTAAGGATTTGTACATAATCCAAATGGCAGACAGTTAAATTGATATAACTTATCCTCAAATTTGAATTTCAAAATTCTTTTATGATTTTCTGTAATTGGAATTAAATAATACGCATCTTTCAAATCTAAAGTGCCCATGTAGTCATATTTATTAATCAGATTACTAGCTGACCTAATATCTTCCATTTTAAAATATATGGGATCTATAAACTTGTTCAAAAAATTTTTTTTTTTAATGAATCTGTTGGACCCATCTGGTTTTGGAATGAAGAAGTAAGGAGAAATGAATTGATCTTTTAACTCTGAGCATTTTTCTACAGCATTCTTTGTTAGTAATTGCATTATAGCTATCTTAAGATCTGACCTCTGTTACGCTGACCAAATAGGATTAATTATAACCCTATGCTGTACCGGATTGTGTTTAAAGGGGGTGGAGTATCCCTTAATCCAACTCAAAATAAGCCTATTCCTTGTTATCTCATTTCACGTGTGTGTGAAATATTGAAGTCGACCCGCTATATAATTGAATTTTCTTATTTCTTCGACTATGATCGGCTCGACATCTTCGATGAGGACGTCTGATTTGTCGACTTCTTTTGAGGTTGTTTGATTCCCTGAGTTCTGGATCTGAATCTGATCCACAGGCGTCTGAAATAATTGCCCACCTGCTTCCAGCCTGCAGATAGGCCCTTCTTGTTTCCCTGATTCCGAAGATTTGTTGTGCTTTTTCCCGCACTATCTTGACACTTTATGTTAGTTACAGCCTTATCGATGGACTTTGCTTCTTTTACCATTTCTCTGAATTTATCCGAGTACAGCCACTCATCCGAGATCGTTGTGTCCAGAGTCAGTTTGAGTGATTTATCTAACAACGGGGTGATGAACGCTTCCCTCGCAAGAGATTGTTGATGGAAAATCTCTGTTAATAATTAACCTACGTGGCACAAATGATCAGAAAATTTTTCCTAATCTAACCCATCTTCTGGATTTTTTAATATCATAGATATTGCTGCACCTAAAGCTGCAATTGCAGATCCAACACAGTTTTGCGTTTCCGTAAAGTGTTGATCTCTTTTCTTAGCAACCTCTGTTAGAAGCTGAATAATATCTGTATTTATTTTGGGGGCTTCCGTATAAAAATTTTCTGTGCGCGGGTATTTTTCTAATATCTGCTCCTTATTTCCGGGAGACCTCTTCTCATCCAATTTAGCCACGTACTCCTCAGTTCGTCATGGAAATTGATTTTCCTCTATCAATGTCCCCGTCTGGTCTATCACCTCTATAGGCTGATCTTCAGACGATATATCCTGAAGAGCTATTTTTCTTTCTCCTCATTTCCTACCATTAAGGCTGAAATAGAAATTCAAACAAACAAACGAATAAATTTCTATTTGAGCCCGAGCAACACTCGTTGTGTATACTCGTTAATATAATTTGCATAGACTAGACACTAAATTCGTCTACTAATTTCAAGCATTTGTTCTTATTGAACGATATGCTTATTTACGTGAGTATAGTTTTGAGAAACACTTATTGTGTAAACTTGTAAAAATTTTGATCTTATTGATCTTATTTACAAGCATCTCAAGCGTCAAAGTCGTATGGACTTTTCAAGCATTTGTTCTTATTGAACGATATGCTCATTTACGTGAGTATAGTTTTGAGAAACACTTATTGTGTAAACTTGTAAAAATTTTGATCTTATTGATCTTATTTACAAGCCTCTCAAGCGTCAACGTCATATGGACTTATTGACAGCTCACCGTTCGTGTGGAACTGGCTGAGCAACAGACGTCTTGTAACTCTTTTGTTCTTGTTGAACTTAATTACAAGATACTCAACGTCAATGTCGTATGGACTTTTGTCCATTTTTTGGCTCCTCGTTCGTTTGGAACGAGCATTAATCACTTCACTTTATAACTTACCGTTATTAGTGTTACTAGATCCAAGTTGCACCGCAATTTCAACATTAGCTGTTCCTTCCGCATTCTTATCATCGCTAAAGGGGATGCTGGAGTGGCCAAATTTATTTTGCAGATCAATTTACATCTCCGAATTTATTTAACGGAATCAAAAATCCTTTTACAGGGTTAAAATAGATGCAAAATTCTGTCGTGGTGCAATAGATTTGTACTAAAATCGGAAAAAAAGTTAAAAACTTACATTTTTTCAACACGTAGAGCTGTCAACTGATGTAGATTACAAAAGTTTTATAGCTCGTATAGACTGAACGATACTGTACCACTCACCGCATAACGTACACAAACAATACTGAGTTTATAGAACTGAGATTGAAAGCTTAGAAAAAAATATTTACATTAATTTATAAATCACGTAAATTTGCTTGTCAACGAAGACTAGGGTTGATAAACAGACCAGGAATTGTGTGTAATAGAAGTTGCTCGATTTTCTGGGAGATGGCGTTGGACTCAG
>NW_017299960.1:136433-139736 GCF_001594075.2 Trachymyrmex cornetzi
TTCTGAGAATTTTTCGATAAAGAACAAACTATTGTCAGATTTAACAGTACTTGTACATGTTCTTATCTGATGCTGAACAAACATAAACTACGTTTACACAGATCGATTTAGCATTACGCCGAAGTTATAACATCGATGTTATGAAACTGACCAATCATAGCTATTACTCTGAAGAATGGAATGACTGTGATTGGCCAGTTTCATGTATGAATGTATAACTTCGGCATAATGCTGGATTCACACTGCATCTGATGTGCGTCGTACAACGCTCTACAACCAACCAGAAAACAGGATTCCGATGAATTTTGCTTCGTATTATCGGAATCCTGCTTTCTGATTGATTGCAGAGCGTCGTACGACGCAAATCGGACGCAGTGTGAATCCAGCATAATCGAACCGTATAAACGTTGTTATACAGAGAAATAGATGAACGGTATAAGAAGTTAGTTAAAAAGAATAGATAATATATTATTTTTTTTCGTTTTTACCAATGATCAAAAGTTTACAAAAAATCCTTGTTTAAAATATTCATGCGAAGTACGTACGTGCTGACCCTGTAAAGTGAATAAAAATCAATATGTATTCTAGCCACGCGTAGAATCTGTTCGATCACGTTTGCTGCTCAATATTAGGGGAAAGTGAGCGAATTGTGCGCACCTAAGGGATATTTGTTTTCTTGGGATGGTTTTCTAAGTTCCAAGCGATATAAGTATGGAAATAAAAACTATAAACATTCTTCTATCATTACGTGAATATTATCTTGAATAGATTTTCATTCAATAAGGTTGTATTTGGCAAAAAGGAAAAAACGGAAAAGCAAAAAAATTTCTCGCGCGTCGGGTAATTATGTGCAAAACAAAAGTCGTAAGAAATGAATGAATTGTGGAATGTTGACATAGAAATCAGAACATACATTCATTATATTGCGATATAAATATATATTAAACATATTTTATAAATGTATATTATATATATTAAGAAAAAATATAAAACTAATACAATAATAATGCACATAGACTTTGGCAAAATGAAATGGCAAAATAAAATAGTAATGCCAAAAAGAAACGAAAAAACTAGTGCTAGTCATACAGTATACGGAAAATGGGCAATTGTGCGCATTTTAAACCGCTTGCGCACAGTTGCCCGCCGCGATCTGACTCGGTACGAAATACGAATTACTTCAACAATTCCTAACCAAACTTAATAAATAATAGCTTAAAAGATGCACATAATAACGTACTTTTATAACGTATACAGTTTTAAATAAACAAATTAAAAATATGGACTTACCACCTTATTTTCTGAATGTTAAAATAACAAGAAAAGATGTAATTTCACTTTTTTGTATTTCTCTGGCTAGCGATGTATTTACGTTGTATCTTTTGTAATTATATCTTAAGAGGACGACTTCCTGCGTGAAAATTTCACCACAGTGATGTCTTCATCTATTGGGAAAGTACCAAACCAGGATGCGCACAATTACCCGTTGCGCACAGTTCCCCCACTTTCCCCTACTAATTAGATATCATATAGCACATAAATATATTTATATTTTAAACAATGATTTCTCGTAAAAAAAACTGCGTGTGGCAAAAGAACATAGAGAAGTACATACGTTAGGCCCTGTATACAGTGGCAGAAATACCACAAACAATAATGATTCGATATAACATATTCATCAGTATTACAGACTCTCCGTTGAAAAAACGTTATCAGACCGCGCCTATCTATCGCGCGAGTGTTCGACTCACTCGCACGCAGTGGTGCTCCGCGCGCGACACGAAATCGCGCACAAATTTCTGAGTCCTAGTAATGAATATTTGCTGGAAAGTACGGTCGCAGTATATTTCTTATAGTGCGACGCTCCAGAGATACATGTTCGCTCGCGATCCGGCGAGGTGGATTGGCTCGGCCGTCGAGCGTTGAACGGTAGTAGACGATGGGGGAAAAGGAGGCGGCGCTTCAAAAATAGGCTCAATATGTGTACTCCTTGCATACATGCACGTGTTTCCGAGCATTGTTGTATAGCTTACGCATTCCCTTGCGCATCGTATAATGTAAACTCCATTATATACAAGGTGTCCCATTTTAAACAGTACATTAAAATTTTTCGAAATACGGAAAAATGTTTCTAACAGAAATTGTATGGTTCGGAGGGGGACATAAGAAGGTCCCATTGATTTGGCTTTGGGTGACGTTGTTAAGGTCAAGTCAAGGTCAAATCGATTTTTTGAAATGGAACATTATATTTTAGATTCCAGAATCTAATAGCTGAGATAGCAAGAGTTTTTCAAAATACTTTAATAAAGTTATTTATCATTAATACTTTTCCAATTTTAAGTTCAAAGTTACAGCACCGACGGCATTATAGCATTACGCAAGATGTCCGATCGACGGCTAAAATCTATTGAATGTAGTTCAGAATCATGTCCTGAATAACATTTGTTAAATATTCAAGAACAAATACTCCACGCGAGCGAAAAACTGGAGATTTTTCCCGTCTACTGGAGAACTGGAGATTGGTCCCGAAAACTGGAGTCTCCAGTCGAAATCTGAAGACCTGGCAACCGTGGTCCGCGTGCGATCCAGCGCGGTGGCTCGGCCGTCGAGCGTTGGACAGTAGTAAGCAGCGGGGGAAAAGTAGGCGGCACTTCAAAAAGGCCCATCGGCTCGAAATAAGCAACTATTTCCGAGCACTGCTGTAGAAGATGATGTAATTTTATAAATGCGTAGAATTATTCATAGAATGCTGTAGTGTCAGTAATCGGGCTGCACAGTACTATTCACAATAGCGAATTCGGTCGCTTGCACTATACTAGATCAGTGCATACTAAAAGCTGCTTTACGTGAAATTAACAAAGTTAAATATAAAAGTATATAAATATTCTAAACGATTTCAACATTTGTAACTGACGCGCGACGACAGTGAGTCTACGAAGAGAAGTGAGTTCGCAGTGAAGTTGCAGTGCAGTGTGGTGTAAGAGAAAAATAGTTATAAATATTTAATAATGAAAACTCATCAAGGAAAGAAACTTCCCGCATCTTTCTACAGACTTTCGAAGAAGAAAGCATATGTAAAGAGGTTCGTACATATAATGCATTTCTTATTGTTTCATTCACATCTAAAATGAAAAATGAGTAAATGTTAAGAAGACTCCACCTCAAATTTTGATGAAAATACACTCAATCGATGTGTAAAAATCAAGATTTCCCAAGAAAGAAGCGTCGTTCTAATCTATGAACAGAGATATTAATTGTTAAAGTTGAGGATCATTCAGGTTAGGAAATCTGTCACAGCAGTGG
>NW_017299960.1:139799-140345 GCF_001594075.2 Trachymyrmex cornetzi
AGCAAAGAATTTGTTGTTAATGCAGAGAACTTATGTTTTTAAAGCAGTGAATCTGTGTTTTTAAAGCAGTGAACCACTACTATAACATGTTTCCTAACCTGAATAGTCGTCGACTTTAACGATTACGATCTCGATTCATGGGGCAGAGCAATGCTTTTTTTTTATCAAATCTTTACTTTTACACGAAAACACATCGATTGAGTGTATTTTTATCAAAATTTGTGGTGGCCAGGATGTTCTTTACATTAACCCAAAATGCTTTGTGGATATGATATCTTTATTGAATAAAACGAAAAATTAAAGGGCATTCACCACAAACGCAAGATGTGATAGCTAATATTTTATATTTCAAATAAGAATTAAATAAACATTATGGCCTTAAATTAGGCTATATTCTCTCATCATCTCATCATGATACACAACCTTATATACAAAAATCTGTAGAGAAGATCAAGAAGAAGTTCAATCAGGAGTTATATATTGTGACGTGACATTTTGTCCGTCACTATGCGGACTTGTCGACGGCGGACTCGCGCTTCCTACCGG
>NW_017299960.1:140721-141793 GCF_001594075.2 Trachymyrmex cornetzi
CCCCTTGCAGAGCACCGGAGGAGACCAGAATTCCCGGCCACCCTGGAGGGGCCGGATGGACGTGCGTCGGAAGCCTAGGGCACGACGAGCGGGAAGGAAGTCCATCCCGATCTCCTCCGCCAGACCAGGAAGTGCAGGGGCCGTGAATCAGGACGCCACCCTTGACAGAAATCCTCATTGCGAGCTCGCATGAGCGAGGACCCAAGGCCGCGCGGGCCTGCACGGCACGCGCGTATAACGTGACATGCGGAAACCAATCAGCGTGACTACCTCCCCCCGCAGGAGGGGGGGAGCGCTAAGCAGCCTGCGAGAATCCGCCGGGAGCTCCCGGGCCTCACTCTTCCTGTGGATAAGCGAGCGAAGCGTGTAAAGGAGGTGCGAAATCGCTGTCGACAAGGACGAGTACGGAGAATTGTCGAGAGGACGAAGGAGCCGACGAGGATGAGACGAGCGTCGTCATTTGTAAGGCTGCCGACCGGGGTACGTCGCCGGGTGGATCGCACGTAAGCCAGCTCGCGCCGTAACGTTAGAATCGGCGCCATGGTTGCCGTGTAGAGCCGCGGAACCGCGAGCCACGTGCCATCCTCCCGAGCTGGGAGATCATTTAGCTGTCGCATTTCGAGAGTCAGAGTAAGGGGAGCAATACCCGCTGCCGAGTAGGAGTGAATTTGAGTCGTCTTGGAGAGAGTCGAGGGCCGAATCGCGCTCGTTCCTCTCGCCACAGGAGAGTCACTTCCGGTTTCCGAGTATAGTAGAGTCGCGTAGAAACGCGTAGAGTAGTCATGTTGTCGAGTCTCGTCGTGTCGCGTAACAACGCTTATTGCAGTTGCGTTATCGTTTAGTATCGCGTCGCGTAGGCACGCTTGCTATAATTGCGTCGCCGAGCATTGTGCTGTCGCGTTGGAATGCGGATTGTCGCGTTGCCAAGCTAACTTCCGGTAGTGGTGACCGAGTAGAGTCCGTTTCCGGGATTCACGTGCCGAGTAGAGTCGTGGCGCATCGAGGCGGTCGCTATAATCACGTCGCACCATCGCCGTGGCGTCGGCCGCGGGCCGGCGTTACACGTCCGGGA
>NW_017299960.1:142454-142664 GCF_001594075.2 Trachymyrmex cornetzi
AGATCCACATCTGAAATGATGTTCATTAAGAAACTAATTGATGAATTAAACAAACAGGATGATACTGAACGGTTACTACAGTCATACTTTCCTTTACTCAATATAACTTTGTCCACATATATATATATATATATATATAAACAAAAGAAACGGTAGAGCATATGCCACACACTAGATCTTATCAGTGAAATATAATTAATGTATTCGTGT
>NW_017299960.1:143152-144104 GCF_001594075.2 Trachymyrmex cornetzi
AATCAGAGATATATATACACAACTCAGTAAGAAGACATCCAAAATTAAGAGAGAAGGGGAAAAAATGATGTGAGAAGAATCCTTTATCGCCTATTATTTCTGATTTGGTTATGGAAGATATCGAAAGCAAAATTCATGCTACTATTGACATAGCTATACCTATATACTACAGATATGTAGACGATATTTTATTAGCATTGCCCAAAGAAAACATTAATCAAACTTTAGAAATTTTTAACTCTCAACATAATCGAATTAGGTTCATATTAGAAGAAAATGATGATGGTAGCGTTAATTTTTTAGATATAACAATAAAAATAATAGATAATCAGATAATGTTTGACTTATATAAGAAACCTACTCATTCAGGGAGATATCTAAATTTTCTTTCTAATCATCTTTTATGTCATAAAAGAGGAATTATTTTTTCCTTAATTGATAGAATTATATATCTTTCAACTTTCACATCCTAATTATCACACATTAAATATTTCCAATATGATCAACACTCTATTAAATAATAGGTATCCATTAGATTTTCTTTTTAACACAATTAATAATAGAATTAGGTCACTTATTCATAATAATAAATTGAATCAAACGAATCATAAAGATTTGATTGATAATAATATTAAAATTTATTGCACCTTACCTTATGTGAAAAACTTAACAGAAAAATTTCATAATGTTTACAGAAATTATAATTTGAATATAGCATATAAACCAGTTAATAGTTTAAATAAATTCATTAAAACAGGTAAAGATAGGTTAGATAAGATGGATAATAATAATGTGGTATATAAAATTAGTTGTTGTGATTGCGATTGCTCTTATGTCGGACAAACAAAAAGAAAATTAAAAACTAGAATTAAAAAACGTAAATCCGACATTAGAAAATCTAATAATCATTCTGTTGTTTCTCTACATCAACTTGAGTATGGTCATCAGATAG
>NW_017299960.1:144626-145110 GCF_001594075.2 Trachymyrmex cornetzi
CGTAAAAACTTTATTACTCCACTAAATGTAACTGTCATTTTGTAATTATTTATATTTTTATAATTGTATACATTGTATTTATTTTATACTGAAGATGGCTACATTCAGGGCCGCTATACTTTTAATCATTGTAACTGACATAATTACTGTATTTCCTTTTATTCTATACACGAATACATTAATTATATTTCACTGATAAGATCTAGTGTGTGGCATATGCTCTACCGTTTCTTTTGTTTATTTATTAGCCACGTATTGAGGACAATTTTATATATATATAACTCCAGATTGAACCTCACCTTGATCTTCTCTACAGATTTTGTATATAAGGTTGTCTATCATGATGACAGTTAACAGAACATCTGACAAGTAGTTTGTTACAACAAGTTATCATATCTCGATATTATTCTACATAATTTGTTAGAAACACACAGGTATTATATTTATTATATAACTTGACTCATGAATTATTGTAATTTATTTA
>NW_017299960.1:145322-145812 GCF_001594075.2 Trachymyrmex cornetzi
AAATTAAACATAGTATAACGTTAAAACTCATATTTACGGCTTTTACGTTGTACTAATGCGTTAAATTATATTAAGAATTATTGTGCTACTAAAGATGGCCTAATTTAAGGCCGTAACGTTTATTTAATTATTATTTGAAATATAAAATATCAGTTACTAATATCTTGCGTGGTGTATACCCTTTAATTTTCCGTTTTAAATTTAAACCACGCATTGACATTTATTCTTTGATGAATCGTTAACAGAGAAGTTATCTGTTATCAAAGTATAGAAATATGTTAGACCACAGGCCTGTCCGACACTTTGCTCGTGAGTCGAAAACGGTCCCATCTCTCCGTTATCTTGGTACAGCGAGACGGAGCGAAAATAACAAAGGATAGGCGGCAGGGCTCCGCCTCAATTTAGTCATAGAATGAAGAAGCCGAGGGAGAACCCATTTCTCAAAATACAATTATAGTAGTTGTTTGTTTATTTTGTTTATTATGCTCGC
>NW_017299960.1:148415-151619 GCF_001594075.2 Trachymyrmex cornetzi
CGTTTATTTTGACGGTACTGATTCGTAGTATCATACGCATGTGTAATAGTTTGCCATAAATGCCAGAAGCGTCTATTTTGACGGTACTGGTTTGTATAATCATATGCATGTTATTGTTTGTTATAAATGTCAGAAGCGTTTATTTCGACGGTACTGATAGAATAAATCTCAGAGACGTCTAATCAGACGATACTGATGAAAATATCAAAAGCGTTTGTCTTCACTGTAAACGCCAGAAGCGTGTATTTGAACGGTACTGGTTTGTATTACAAAAACTTTGATCGCAATGCAAGCTCTACAAGTATGTAACAAAAAAAGATACAAGTTTCTCATGCTGAGATATTCATGCAGATATATTAAAACAAAATATTAGAATTTTATGAGTATTATAATGTGTCTGTATGTATGTATGTATGGATATACTTCAATATACAGGGTGGACCAAATGAGTCTATAATGGGAAATATTTCGAAATAGAGGCATAATACAAAAAAATACTTCAACGTTTTATGTGCATTATTATTATGTACACACATAACAAAACATAAAATGTATTTCTAATTCATATTCACTATGTCTGTTTAGATGTATTGGAATTTTATGTGCATTTTATATTTTCAATACATCTAAACGGACATAGTGGATATGAATTAGAAATACATTTTATATTTTGTAATGTGTGTACATAATAATGCACATAAAATATCATTCTAATATTCACTCACATGTCTCTGTATTATAATGTGTGTCTGTATGTATGTATGTTTGTATGTATGTATGTATGTATGTATGTATGTATGTATGTATGTATACTTATATTTATTATTTACATATATAGAAATATATACATGCATACATACATACATAGACACACATTATAATACTCAGAAAATTCTAATATTTCGTGTAAATATATCTGCGTGAATATCTGAGCATGAGAAATTTGTATCTCTCTTTGTTATATTCAGTTTAATTCTAACATATAACTGTACATAACTGTATAAGAAGGCATATTAGTGAATATGTACAATTACATTTTATGTGTATTATAATGTATAAATGCATACACAAAAAGTATTATTCTAGAATTGCATATGTATCACTTATGCATCTATATGCAATAATAGAATAATATTTTGTGTACACTGATCTATGTGTACACATTATTATATAAAATGTAACTGTACTTCATATTTACTAATGTCTGTTTATGTAATAATAAAATTAAACTGTATGTATACATACACACACATTATACGATACACATAAAATTCTAATATTATGTATAAATAGATACACAGAATATCTGCATGAATATTTCAGCATGTGTAATGTCTATGTCTAACGTGTAATAAATATTCACATAATTACGATAAAGATGCATTCTAATGTTGTACATATGAATACAAATATAACATTACTGATGTATTACATTATACAGTTACATTTTATACAATAATGTGTGCACATAGATCAGTGTACACAAAATATTATTCTATTATTGCATATAGATGCATAAGTGATACGTATGCAATTCTAGAATAATACTTTTTGTGTATGTATTTATACATTATAATACACATAAAATGTAATTGTACATATTCACTAATGTCTTCTTATACAGTTATACAGTTATATGTTAGAATTAAACTGAATACTTAATTAATGTGTATACATGCACACACATTAGGTACATCCAAAAATATGACCGCTCACTGAGCGCTCAGTAAGCTCTTGCATCTGATTGACATATTCCGTTAGATCTAAAACTATAGACCAATGCACCCATTGTAATACATATAAAGTTCAAATATTGGCTGCGTATAAACAGACATGGAGAATATCTGCACGAATACCTATGTGTAAATAATTTTTATCTATAATGTGTATATAGTCACACATTATAATATGTTATGCCCGTCCGTGCGTCTCGTTCGTCCGCGACAATCGTCTCGCGGAATCCGCACTCCCGAATCGCTGAAATAATGATGTACTCGAGAGTAAAAAGGGTAACCAGATGTTTATTCAGTTACAGTGCACTAATAAAGTACAAATCAGCCCAATAGCTCGTTTATATCTTGCGTAGAGAGAAACACGTCCGTACGTGACGAAAACTCCTTAAAATCGTTTAACAATAACACCGCGCTCGTCGCCAAGCGACGCGCTCTTCATTCCTCAGGAACGTGTAACGGGCGACGGTACAACTCGGGCATAACAATATGTACGTACATACATACAATATCCTAATATTGTATATATAAGTACACATGTATCAGTAAGAACTGTCTATTTAGGGGGTGGCACCTAGTTGGACACGGCTCAATTGGACACGAGCCACTCACAGCGCTTGAGACTACAAAGCTCCTAGGCACCTGGTCGCTGTGATTGGTGGTGTCCAATCGAGCCGTGATCAATCGGGATCACTCCCTATTGAGGCATGGCAAATTTCTGTCTCTTTTTGTTAGATATAGCAAAAAATGATGGAGTAATTACATGTATATGTGGCATTCCATGCCAAGTGAGCCACCCATTTTGCGAAGTTTCATGGATTTCGTTCATATTGCTTGAACTTGAACAGTTTGATGAATAAAGACTCTATGCCGAATAATAGACCTGTAGGCTAACTGGTTGCCGAACTGTAGAGCCGTCAATTTTTGGGCTTTCTCATCGCAGCGCTCTTTTCGCTTGTCGTTAGTGAGCATGTAAGGCAAGTTTGAGTCGATTGAGAATGAAATGTAGACGTTTTTTTATAGAAAATTGAACGCTCTTTCACGTAAAAATACTCTTTTTTCGATCAGACCGGTTTACGACGATGTTTGTAAGTTTTAAAATTTTCAAAATGGCGGCGCGCTTAAAAGGCCAGTCTCAATTTTCTTTTAATATAGCTCAAAATGTAGCCCTAGGTCTCTATTTTGTTACTCTAAAAGGACTTAATGGGACACGCATTCGTTTGGGAGTAAGAGCTAGGAAAGTGAGGCAATGTCGCTCCGTCACCCTGCCGGCGCGTCATCACGCTCGGCCCAGTCGCCCGGCATGGGTCGCTGTTAGTCCCTGATGACATTTCTATACATGCATATGAGTTTAAAAACAATTGCTCTCTGCGTTTAACAAGGTTGAGACTGTCTTGAAGTAATACCTTAATGCCCGCATTACAATTGTTTTTTTTTATTTTTATTCTATTTGTTATTTTTATTAGTTATTTTT
>NW_017299960.1:152280-156560 GCF_001594075.2 Trachymyrmex cornetzi
CATTAGAAAATTTCTTAATGGATAGTTTCTTTTCTCCAGAAAGTGGAATGAAACAGTGGTACTTTAGTGTTGAGGGCACTATTTTCTCTGTGGAAAATCTGGCTGCCAGCTTTTGTTTAGCAGTTTCGTGTTCATCTTTGGATACGAAGAAGACTGCAGTTTCAAGAAAGTTCTTTTTGGCCCACTGGTAGAGAGATTGTGGAGTGAGAATAGGCTCTCCAGTAGTTATTTGCAGACTGGCACGCCGGGCTCCCCTTTTCAATATCGCACCAATACCGTCGCATGCACCCTTTCCGTGCGCTGTGGCATGAAAGTGCCACTCCGCTTTTAGTCCGAAGTTCTTCATGGCACATCAGATTGGCAAACTGGAATCGGTTTTTGTAGTGCTGCTTAGCCCCATCAGTGATGTAAATCACTTTTTTAACAAAACAAGTGACCTTGATATTTTCAATAATGATTCTTTGGAACAGATATACGGCTGATGTGTCATGAAGAAGACTTCGGACTAAAGGCGGAGTGGCACTTTCATGCCACAGCGCACGGAAAGGGTGCATGCGACGGTATTGGTGCGATATTGAAAAGGGGAGCCCGGCGTGCCAGTCTGCAAATAACTACTGGAGAGCCTATTCTCACTCCACAATCTCTCTACCAGTGGGCCAAAAAGAACTTTCTTGAAACTGCAGTCTTCTTCGTATCCAAAGATGAACACGAAACTGCTAAACAAAAGCTGGCAGCCAGATTTTCCACAGAGAAAATAGTGCCCTCAACACTAAAGTACCACTGTTTCATTCCACTTTCTGAAGAAAAGAAACTATCCATTAAGAAATTTTCTAATGTCACTATTCAAATAACTTTCCCTCGAAAATAAATGATGAAGTATTAAAATAATCCAAAAAATATAAATAAAAAATAAAAACAACAAAAGAAGAATAAACACATACAAAAATAACTAATAAAAATAACAAATAGAATTAAAATAAAAAAAAACAATTGTAATGCGGGCATTAAGGTATTACTTCAAGACAGTCTCAACCCTGTTAAACGCAGAGAGCAATTGTTTTTAAACTCATATACATGTATAGAAATGTCATCAGGGACTAACAGCGACCCATGCCGGGCGACTGGGCCGAGCATAATGACGCGCCGGCAGGGTGACGGAGCGACATTGCCTCACTTTCCTAGCTCTTACTCCCAAACGAATGCGTGTCCCATTAAGTCCTTTTAGAGTAACAAAATAGAGACCTGGGGCTACATTTTGAGCTATATTAAAAAAAAATTGAGACTGGCCTTTTAAGCGCGCCGCCATTTTGAAAATTTCAAAACTTACAAACATCGTCGTAAACCGGTCTGATCGAAAAAAGAGTATTTTTACGTGAAAGAGCGTTCAATTTTCTATAAGAAAACATCTACATTTTATTCTCAAACTTGCCTTTCATGCCCACTAACGACAAGCGAAAAGAGCGCTGCGATGAGAATGCCCAAAAATTGACGGCTCTACAGTTTGGCAACCATTTAGCCTACAGGTCTATTATTCGGCATAGAGTCTTTATTCATCAAACTGTTCAAGTTCAAGCAATATGAACGAAATCCATGAAACTTCGCAAAATGGGTGGCCCACTTGGCATGGAATGCCTCATATATGTAATACATCTATGTATTGATTATACATGTATAAGGAATATCGTAAGATAATCGTAAACTTCGCGGTCTGTACGCTTCTGACATCTGGCAAGGAATTTAGAGTATTTAACGACAGCGCTGCTCCGATTACAGCGCTGCTCCGGCAACGAATTTCCGGAGCAACTTAACGACAACGAAGACTTTGCTATGAAATGTCGTTCCGAGCACACGTTCTCTCCGGCTGCGTCTCAAGACATTGTTCTGTGAACAAGTCTGCGTTCAGTCCACTAATAAGCCCGCTACTCCTTGTGGAGTCGTTTCTGTAAGTGTTGTAATAAAGTCAGTGTTCGCAGTTAAATTGATCGCGCCTGCTTATTAATAAATACCACACTTCATCTGAGAAATCCTAGTATCCTCGGATTAAAACCATTTCCTGACACTTAAGAAAAGACTAAGATATTTATCTTCCTTTCCTTCTATCTTCAATATATAAATTTCTTACATTTCACCTCAGAAGTGGGATTCATCTGTGAATTTCCGCGTCGCGTCGGGTTTACGGTTACGGTAGCAGATTTCGTGTCGCGCGTTCGCGTACGGAAGAATTCGCACCTGTAGAGCCCGGCCCGGAGCATGTGCCTCGCAGATAATATCCAGCCGTTAGGCGGCCATCTTGAGCTTCGCATCTTCTCGAATCTTCTACGTTTCAAAATGAATAGAGCTCAACTAGATAAAATGTCCATAGCGGAACTTCAGGAGGAGGCACAAAAATGCAACATACCTCCATGTGAAGATCCTACGGTGTTAACAGATGCCATCATGAGTCATCTAGAGAGAAGCGCAAGGCCTTCCTTAAATAAAGGTCCCGGTGCTACCAGACAAGGCGCGGCACCACAGAGTACCACGATGAGCAGTAGTGGATCTGCTGGCTCGTCGACAACCATACAAACTTGGCAAGTTTCTGCCGATGTGGCATCGTTGTTGACAACGGTGGTCAACCCGATACAACAAATGCACCAGGAAATCCTGCAAATGCTGAGAACGCAGCAGGAATTAATGCAACATGTGCTGAATCAAAGCAACGGATCCGGAGCACCATCGATCGGCGGAATTACAGGAGCTGACGAGGGTCAACCGGAGCGAACCGAGCGAGAAGTTACGTCACCCAGGAGTCAAGGGTTCACACGTCGATCGCAAGGTTCTAATATTACCTCCTGTGCGTCGTCACACGCGATTACAACGTTGGCGACTCAAATTCCTTCGTTCGGAGGACTGGAGACAGAAAACGTTAACTGGTGGGTCAAACGTGCCGAGCAAGTCGCCCACATTCACCAGGTATCACAAGATGTCATATTAATCGCTGCTTCTAGCAAGCTTACTAAATTGGCTAAACGGTAGTACGAGATGCACCTCGGCCCAATGCTCGAGTCTTGGACAGGTCTTAAGGACGCAATCGTTAAAAGATACTCGCGCAAAATAGTGTACCATGTTGCGATGCAAAAAGTAGAAGCACGCAAATGGAACTTCGGAAAGGAATCATTCCTCGAATATTGCTCAGACAAGTTGACGCTCATGCATGACCTTGAATTACCGCAGGACAGCGCAATCCATCTTTTGATCAGAGGCATTGCCAATCAATCGTTAAGACATACGGCTATTGCTTTAAAGACGGACTCTATAGACGCCTTCCTGCACGAAATGCAATAGATCACATCGGTGTCTAAAGACACGGACAAGCGCTTCAACGCAGACCAGAGGTTGTCAAGGTCACCGGAGATCACGTCGAAGACAATCAAGCCTTCGACCGAGACCAAGGGGCAAACCAAGGAGGAACGTACCTGCAAGTATTGCCAGGCGACAGGACACACGATCGAGAGGTGCTTCAAACGACGTCGAGAGGAACGGGATACCGCATCCGGCTCAGTCGCGGCACCTCCCAGGGAACGAGCCAGTTCCGACGTCGTAGCGGCAGTCGACTCAACCTCCGAGGACACTGTAGCTCATATCCAACCTCAGGTACCGGAGATCATTGTCAACAGACCAACGTTAGAGGTTAGCACCTTAAACGACCATGCATGCGAGTTAACTACTGTGCTGGACACCGGGAGTCCTATATCTTTTATCAAGTCTTCTTTTTACAAATTTTTAGAGAATTATACGAATGCTCTAGCGCTACCGAAACGAACATATAAAGCGGTGAATAACCTACCTGTGGCTATTCACGGAGCAGTAGAGACCATGATTTCATTAGCGCAATTAGGGAAACGAATATTTATAATCACGCTACACGTTTTAAAGAGCGATTCTCTCTCGACCGACTTTATCATTGGGAGAGACTTTTTGGACGCGCGCGCGATTACTGCCATCTACAAACCAGTCGAGGTTAGTAGTGTCGCGCCTCAGCTTTTCCCGCGAACTTTGCTACAAATTCTCGCGTGTATTGAAACTCGAGATACTGAAGACCGTTACGATGAAATCGAGATAGACTTAGATGACGAGTGTAAGAAACTTCTAATTGACACATTAATTAAGGTGGATAATACACCGATAGAAATTATCGACGATAAGTATAGCGTGGAAATACGTCTTAAGGGGATGCTGGAGTGTCCTGTTTTACCATTTAATTTTTGAAGACTCTTTTCTCTTAATTGTGTTTATGGATT
>NW_017299960.1:161080-164504 GCF_001594075.2 Trachymyrmex cornetzi
CTTAAGGACGAATCAATTTTCGCATATTCGCCACGCCGTTTTGCTTACTCCGAGAAAGTACAAATCCGCGAAATTGTTAACGATCTATTATCTCGAGGTATCATCCGGAAAAGTACATCGCCATATTGTGCACGAATCGTGCCAGTGAAAAAGAAGAACGGGCTCATGCGTCTCTGCGTGGATTTACGCCCGCTAAACCAAAGGGTCATCAAGCAAAAATACCCATTTCCAGTCATCGAAGATTGTATAGCATTACTAGGGGAAAAGAAAATTTTCACCCTCCTCGATCTGCGTGACGGATTCCACCAGATCAAGGTGGGCGAAAAATACACGAAGTATTTCTCGTTCGCTACGCCGGACGGACAATTCGAATTCACTCGTTTACCTTTCGAATTCTCAGAATCACCAGCCGAGTTTCAAAAGAGAGTCGTAAATATTCTTAAACCGTTTATCGAGGACGGTCGTGCGATTGTTTACATCGACGACATAATGTTAGCCTCGGATTCGGTCGAGGCAAAAGTGGAAACACTATTCGAGGTCATGGTAACGCTAAAGCAATACGGCTTCGAACTGAATTTCAGCAAGTGTAAATTTCTTCGAACAAAGATTGAATACCTTGGATACATGGTCTCTCATAACACGATCACGTTAAGCTCGCGACATACAGAGGCAATCAGCCAATTTCCACCACCACGTAATATACTTGAGCTTCAAAGATTCCTTGGCTTAGCGAATTATTTTCGCAAATTTATTCGAGACTTTTCCATTAAAACAAAACCTCTTCGCAATCTATTACGAAAATCGGTCACATTTAATTTTGACAATACTTGTCTCGAAGCATTCAATAGTCTTAAAAACGAACTTACTTCGTACCCAGTCTTATGTCTATTTAACCCTCTTGCTGAAACTCAGTTACATACCGACGCCAGCATACACAGGCTGGGCGGCATTCTGTTGCAAAAGCAACCAAATAACGACTGGAAGCCGGTGGCTTACTTCAGCCAATCGACTAATCAGTCGGAACGAAACTACCATAGTTTCGAGCTGGAAATGCTCGCTATTGTTAGAGCAGTGGAAAGTTTCCACATCTACTTGTATGGGCTTAAGTTTGCCATTGTCACAGACTGTAACGCACTAGTATACGCTGTAAATAAGGCTAACTTGAACCCGCGTATTGCCAGATGGACTCTTGTACTTCAAAATTATTCGTTTGAATTAAAACATCGGTCGGGCGAGAAAATGGTCCATGTTGACGCGCTAAGTCGCATTGTAAATTTTGTAAATAATATTCCGATGGAAAAAGAACTCGAATTGAAACAATTGCAAGATGCACATCTCAAGCAATTAACGCATGAATTAGAATTCGGAGACAACGATCGATTTCAGTTAATCGACGGATTAGTGAAAAGGGGTCGACAGAGCCCGATTTGTAGTACCGGAATCAATGGTTACAAACGTTGTCCGCGTATATCACGACGAAATGGCGCATTGCGGCATAGAAAAAACCATCACGGGCATCGCCGCTACTTATTAGTTTCCGGCTATGAGACGGAAAGTTGCAGATCATGTGTATAACTGTCTGACTTGCCTAACAAACGACTTCTCCTCTCATTCGTGCGAAGGAGAGATGCACACGACCTCTCCCGCGACGGAACCGTTCCAAATATTACACGTCGATCACTTCGGGCCGCTACAGGCAACAAACGACGGTTACCGCCACGTATTTGTGGTCGTGGACGCGTTTACCAGGTTTACCTGGCTCCTGCCAACAAAGACCACCAATACGAAGGAGGTCATTAAATGTTTAAACCTTATACTCAATATTTTCGGGCCGCCCCGCGAAATCGTATCGGATCGCGGCACCGCGTTCACTTCATCCGAATTCAAATCATTTGTAGACAAACAAACGATCAAGCATCGTCTGATCGCGGTGGCCTCGCCATGGGCCAACGGTCTTGTCGAACGAGTTAACCGTTTCATTAAGTCGTCTCTTAAAAAATTGATAACAGAAACAACTGACTGGAAGGCATGTCTAGATAAAGTACAATATGTCCTAAATAACTCATTCCACAAAAGTGTCGGAAACACGCCTTCCAAACTATTTTTCGATTACGAGTGCCGCGGTCACTCGGACAAGTTGATTACCGAGTTAGTCGATAGATTAGCTAACGTCGATAATGATCTGGTTAAAAATAGAGAAACTAGCCGCGACATTGCGGTCGAGACTACTCGCCGAATACAAGAATACAATAAGGCGTATTACGATCGTCGGCACATCAGCCCGACAGCGTATAAGGTCGGCGACTATATAATGATAAGACGGCTGCAGTCGAAACCGGGTCAAAACCAAAAATTGAACCCGCCGTATAGAGGCCCGTATCAAATTGAGAAATGCCTCAAGTATAACCGTTATCTGGTTTCGGATATCCCCGGATTCAATTTGACACAGAAACCGTACTCTGCCATATTATCTTCGGATAAGATAAAACCATGGATTCGGCAGCAGCCACCGTCAATAGATTAAGCTATATGTATGTATATTTGTCAATTTAATCATAAGTTCCGATCTACCTCAGTGATTGTTAAAAATATGTAATACTCAGTTAAGTAAATGTAAGCTGTATCTCTGTAATAAATAGATGAATAAATAAATAAAAGGGTCATTCGAGCCGAATGAATATGCAGAACGGCCGAACTGTAAGAAATATCGTAAGATAATCGTAAAATTTGCGGTCTGTACGCTTCTGACATCTGGCAAGGACCAGAAATTTAGAGTATTTAACGACAGCGCTGCTCCGATTACAGCGCTACTCCGGCAACGAATTTCCGGAGCAACTTAACGATGACGAAGACTTTGCTATGAAACGTCGTTCGGAGCACACGTTCTCTCCGACTGCGTCTCAAGACATTGTTCTGTAAACAAGTCTGCGTTTAGTCCACTAATAAGCCCGCTACTCCTTGTGTAGTCGTTTTTGTAAGTGTTGTAATAAAGTCAGTGTTCGCAGTTAAATTGATCGCGTCTGCTTATTAATAAATACCACACTTCATCTGAGAAATCCTAGTATCCTCGGATTAAAACCATTTCCTGACACTTAAGAAAAGACTAAGATATTTATCTTCCTTTCCTTCTTCTATCTTCAATATATAAATTTCTTACACATGTGTTATTATCTTGTTACATACTGACCTAAAATGGCATTGAATTTAGAAAAAAGTGCTACTACGGCCGTGTATTGATATACACTATCGATATTGAAAATCTGAATTTATGTATATTATAGATTTACGATATTTTTAGTGTACTCGTATATTGTATATTACACACATCAGAGTAATATCTAAATATTTTATTATAACTTTTATTTCTTTTTATTAGAAATAACAAGAACAGATGGAGCAGCTATAAATACACGTGCAATGTATA
>NW_017299960.1:164738-166591 GCF_001594075.2 Trachymyrmex cornetzi
GCCTTACACTGTGTCATCTGTCTCTTGCTTGAAAGCACCTTATGTATTGACAGATATTCTAACCTAAAAAGGACATTGGACATAAGAACATGTGCTATTACAACCATGTTTCGATGAAATACTGTCAGTATTTAAAAAATCTATACTTCATATTACATATATTACAGATTTTTAGTACTGGGTGTATATCTATTATAACGCGATATTATTCAAGTTTGTCGCGTCAAATACTCGAACAGACTCGTTAGAGTGAGTAGGAGCTATCTGGTAGGCATGCTATAGCATACGATATGAGGAAGTGCGTTTGGCTTCAAGGCTAACGCGCTGTAGGGCGCTCAGAGGGCGTAAGCGTACAAGCGTAAGTTTCAGAAAATCTATATTATCGACCTTGATTAACTTCGACCATCACTCCAGCATCCCCTTAACGACATTAGTTAGGTTAGTTTTCTGATTTTGCAAATCTTCTAATTTATTATCCGATTTTCGACTCTTCCTATTCTTTTCTACTGATTGGGATCTTGATCTTTTCCTTTTCTTCGATTTTTACATCTCTAAAACGTTATACTGATAAATTCTGCCGAATTAAACGAAAAATGTCGTGAAAACTTTTACACAACAAAACAATGATGTCGAGGGATGGCGCGAGGGGTGAGAAGGGCGGTGTACGCGACGGCGTGATATGGTACTAAGTGAATTATCGGCGGAGCGGCGCCTCCTTTTTTGAATGGAGTTATACTCTGAAATGTTGTGAAATTAAGCACTGACAAGCAGTACTACAGGCTTAATTTTAGATTATCGAGAACGAGACGGTAAGTACAATAATGTTGCAAACATAAGGAAGAGCAAGTCTTGCTATTCATGCGCCGTGCACGTGGCCGCGAGCGTAGCACTTAATTCGCGTTCGCTATGATGCTCTCAGCGAGCGCCGTTTCTATAGTGACGGCCGGCGTCTTATTTTGAGAAAATTTGATAGCCAGACGTTACAGTCACAATATTCGGAACACTGGATAACGATAGTTGTTGCTATCTTTAAGATATAATATTTTAGAAAAACTATAATACTGAAAGAAACTATATCCTTTCTTCTTGTATTACTTCATACAGTCTTTTTAAGAATTCTATTTCTAATTGTGATCTTTTTATATAAGATAGTTTGCGCAGACCTTCTCCTAGACGTAATAAAAATTCATCAATAGGATTGTACTCTACTTTTTCTTTTAGCGCTTCTATAAGAACTTTCTCACTTTCATTCATATCTTGATTGCTTCTTTTTCCTATTAATCAGACAATAGTATTATTCGTTTTGTCTCTGAATCCTACATTTCAAGTACGCTGAGTTCGTTCAGAGCGACTCCGAGCAGTTTCCGAGAGATAAAACAATGTTAATATATAAACAAGTTATTCTAATGTTTGTACTTAATATTTATGCGTATATACCATACATACATATATGTATATGTATGTTTATACAGAGTGTCTCGTAATTCACCGGCAACGATCGTGAGCAGGTAAAGCGGATTAAACTGAATCTAAAAGTCCTGTACCATTTTGCAATTTTCGTAGTAGTTAACAGGATATTACCTAATTACTAAAAATTGCCGAATATTAGTCTTCAATAATTTTTTTCTCAAATACTATCATCTTTATAGAAAAATTGTAAGAGACAGAAATTGTTAAATTTCTTCTCATAAAATACTGAGAATTTTTTAAGAATTTTTTAATACCGTATTTTCTGATGTTGGTAAAAATACGAAAATGCAGTACTAAAAAGTTCATAAAAAGTTCATTAAAAATTCTGAAAAAATTCTTAAGAGTTCTACGGAGCACCATGTATATATATATATATATATATA
>NW_017299960.1:166688-180537 GCF_001594075.2 Trachymyrmex cornetzi
TTAATTGCGTTTATTTAGTCCGGAAAAACAATTCGGCGCGCAGTTAGAAAAAGACTACAATATGGTATATATGCAAATATATACATATATATAGAGGAAAGGCCCCTATTATGAGATACCGAATTCATTTTGGATAAATGCTAGAAGTCTATGGGCAGAACTTAAAAAAATAATAGGTCATTTTGAAGGGAATTTAATAAGCTTTAAGATTACGTTATATAAAATTTAATTCAAATTCCATTTTTTTTTAAATTAAAGAAATGTAAAAAGTGAGCAAATCACAAAGTTAAAAAATTGTGCTGCTAATATGAGATGCCCCGAGAAATCAATAGTAAAACGCAAAATATATCAGTATTGCAATTAAAAAACTTTATTTCATGTTTCTAAAATGCAAACAAACACAGCCAGCGTGCGTGAAAAATGAGCAGGCGATAGATTATACCCAGAACTCGTCTTCAGGTAGAAATCAGGTTGGAATCAAGCATCGCAGAAATAGGCACTCGACGTTTATTTCGGTTGTCTGTTTTATTATAGTATGATAACATTTACTCTTTAGCAACGATTTTCACTATAACATGGGTTATTTCATATTAGAAATACCCTCGGTATCTTATATTACAATTTCCACGCCTTATGGTTTTATGATCATTAAATCTAACTTCTGTAATTAAACAATTCAACATATCTCGTATTTTTCTATTAGTACGACCTTACTCTATCACTACATGAAGAATTTATTGCCAAATATTTATTTATTAAATAATAAACAAGATTTAAAGGCTCATTTCAATGAAACTTGAAGATATCCAAATTCTAAAATCTTTTTTCACAATGACTACAGGTATGATCTAATAATGAATTTTCTACTAAATAGTTTTCAATCCAAGAGGAATAAATTTATGGTGGAACCAATAGATAGCGTTTATTAGTTTAGCAGAAATGCCGCTATCTCATGTTAGGCGCCTATCTCATAATAGGGGACTTTCCTCTCTGTATATATACACATATAATAAAACTAATAATAAATTATACTTTTTGAATTCACTGATGGAGTGCAAAGTGAGGACTTTGATATT
Source organism: Trachymyrmex cornetzi (assembly GCF_001594075.2). Lineage (NCBI taxonomy): Eukaryota > Metazoa > Arthropoda > Insecta > Hymenoptera > Formicidae > Trachymyrmex > Trachymyrmex cornetzi. The sequence goes on from NW_017299960.1 coordinate 167,765, forward strand.
GTACTCTGATATTCCAATTCATCGTTATTATCGTTGAGAAAAGCACTTCATCCGACTCATCATAATTTGATATAAATGCTCTTGATGTAGATGGTTTGCTATTGTTACATCCGGTGGACTCCACGATTTCTTCGTTTCATGACCGTTCAATCAACAAAGTAAGATATGAACAAATTCAATTGATAATACAAATCCGAGAGAAGTTTCCAGCCACGAAATCTTGTTTGCCTAGAATCGAGAGATCCGCGATAAAAACTCTCTCATAGCATTGACAATTAAACGTTAAATCTCCTTTCGAGCATCGTGGAAAACAAAAAACATCAAATAATAACCAAACAGCATTGGTACCAAAGCGCTGAGCCAGGCCACGAAATAATTGTCTAAAATCGAGAGACCCGCGATAAAAACTCTCTCGTAGCATTGACAATCAAATGTTAAATCTCTCTTTGAGAATAGGGTTTTTGAACTTTTTATCGGAGAGCCCTTTGGTTAAAAAAAAAGGAGTCATTATGAACATGGTAGATAGAGCGATATTACTACCACATGCGAAATACCATCAGAAAAATCTTTTATTCATTACAGACATTTTCTTGAACAATAACTATCCCTTAAACTTTATTTTTGAAACTATCAATATTAGATTAAAAAAGCTGTTCAATAATAAATCGGTAAAAGGAAAAACTGTTAGCACGCCAATTGAACAGGAAGAAAAACATTGGTTCACAATACCATGTATACCTAACATATCGGAAAATTTTTTTAATATTGTGAAACATTCTAATATTAACTTGACCTTTTTTGGGTTAAATAAGTTGAGTGGGATCATTAGGGCTCAAAAAGATGTCCTTCCAATTTTGAATAACAAAAATGTGGTGTATAGATTGAATTGTAAGGATTGTGATATTGACGTATGTGGGGCAGATAAAACGTAAGCTTAATACCAGAATTGCTGAACACAAAAGTCAATTACGCAACATTAATTCTTGTAAATCGGTTGTTGCTGAACGTGCGGTATATCACAATCATGAGATTGATTGGATGAACGTGAAAATATTAGATAAAGAAAAATTTTTGGGAAGAAGACTGATATCTGAAATGATTCATATTAAATTACAAACGAACGCACTCAATTTACAAACTGATACGGAATTTTTTCACCATGGATATACTTCAATGCTCAGCCAATTTAGTTAATAGTTATGTTTTTTGAATATTATATATGCGTGGCGATGTTTGTTGGATTGATTCTTTTTGGATTTATTTATTGTTTTTCGGACGGCAAATTGACCTGTAACTTTTATGTATTGTTAATTGTGTTTTTGACGTCGACGTGAGCACATGTCGAACGACTTTTTGAAGATTTTTTTAAAGATACATTATACGAGATAAATTATAGAATAGAATGGGAGCACCATTTCTGAAGGCCGGTGAGTTGGTTATATTGTTCGAAATTTTCCTTTTTCTTTTTCAATATTTTCTCTTTTTTAGTACAATAATATACGTGCTTTTACATTCAATTTATTTTTATTATTAGGTGTATAACTTTGCTTCCGCCGTTTTCCTATAGATGGCTTTAGCGGTAAGTGGTGGTCGAAATAAATAGATCGTAGACGTCATACAATAAACTTGGGCATCTGTTAACATAACCCCATAGAAACATTAGTCGATTTGTGTTTGCATCATAAAGTTATTCTCGATTGAAAATGTCAGTTTACGAGCCAAATTCTCGTCATTTGCGGGAAGTTTTAATATTCTGCTTCAATATGAAGAAATCTGCGGCTGAGGCTCATCGAATGCTCTCAAATATTTATGGTGAGGCCGCTATTAGTGAAAGAACGTGTCGTGAGTAGTTTCAACGCTTCAAGAACGGTGATTTTGACGTCGAAGACCGGCATAGCTGTGGAACAGAGAAGGTTTTCGAAGATGCAGAATTGGAGGCACTACTTGATCAAGACTGGTGTCAAAATCAAGAAAAATTGGCACGATCATTGGGAGTGACTCAACAAGCCATTTCAAAACCATGGGAATGATTCAGAAACAAGGAAATTGGGTGCCGTACGAGTTGAAGCCAAGAGATGTTGAACAACGTTTGTTTGCTTGTGAACAGCTGCTTGAAAGGCAAAGATGGAAGGGATTTCTGCATCGCATTGTGACTGGGGACGAAAAATGTGTTCATTACGATAACTCCAAGCCCAGAAAATCATGGGGAGTTCCCGGCCATGCTTCTACGTCGACGGCCAAACCGAATATTACGGCTCCAAGGTCATGCTCTGTATTTGGTGGGACCAGCTCGGCGTAGTGTATTATGAGCTGTTAAAATCGACTGAAACAATCACAGGCGATTGGTATCGAACGCAATTGATGCGTTTGAGCCAAGCATTGAAGCCAAGCGTTTGAGACAAATGGCCGCAATACAACGAGAGACACGATAAAGTGATTTTGCAGCATGACAATGCTCGACCTCATATTGCGAAAGTGGTCAAGACGTACTTGGAAATGTTGAAATGGGAAGTCCTACTCCACCCGCCGTATTCTCCAGACGTTGCTCCCTCTGACTATCACTTGTTTCGATCAATGGCACATGGCCTGGCTGACCAGCACTTCCGGTCTTATGAAGAAGTAAAAAATTGGATCGATTCGTGGATCGTCTCAAAAGATGACAGTTTTTTCGACGCAGGATTCGTACGCTGCCCGAATGATGGGAGAAAGTAGTGGCCAGCGATGGACAATGCTTTGAATCATAAATGTATAACCAGTTTTTTACAATAAAGTTTCGAATGTCGGAAAAGAAACGGCGGAAGCAAAGTTGTACCTGATACATGACGAACAAAGAATTGAAATTAAGGTGCATAATATTCTTGAGGCTTTCACGGGTGTTTCCTATATGACAATCTTGTGTTTCGCGGGTTTTCTCCGTGTTCAAATCCATTCTTGGAATGCCAACGTAAAATCCTCGCCCTGATGAAGTGGACTGCAAGGTTCACGAAACGTTGGCATTCCAAGAATGGATTTGAACACGGAGAAAACCCGCGAAACACAAGATTGTCATTAAGGTGCATAGTTTAATATGTGATGCTTCAGCTAACAAGGGAGGTTAGGCAACTCAAAAATTCAAAAATTCAAAAATTCTGAAACTTGATGTGCAAGTAGAGTAGTTCCGTAACACAAAACTAATTTTTGTTTGTGCGGAATTTCAGTTATAGAGGGTGAAACACCCCTTTGAAAAAAATCGGTTTTTTTCTTTCGAAGCGAATATCGTCGAAACTATAAGGGATAGAAAAAAATTTCCAAGTTAAAAATTGAATGGCTTCATAAGTACTACAGAACTGTAATAAAAAAAATTTATTTTTAAGGAGGTTGTAAGGCAAATGCAATATGTTAAGAAATACTTGAAAAAATTGCAGACTATTCTAAATTTCATTTAATAATAATACAAAAAAAGTAGAAACAATTGACCATCTGGATCAAAAGTTATTTAAATAAGTAGTAATATTTTTCAAATTTGTACTCTAATATACATATATGAAAATGTATTATAAAATAATGATAAAAATCTCAATTTTTTTATATAAATACTCTAGGAATTCAACAATATTTTTGTAAAGTTATCTTGAGATGCAGACATTAATTGTTCAGTAAATAAATAAAATTTCTTATTTGTTATAAACTAATAGTGAATCTCAATGAAACTGAAATTGCATAAGTCATGTTTAGTACTTAATATATTCAAAGAAAAAAAAATAATTTCACTCTAATATAAAGGCTATAGGAGTCAACGCTGGATATATTAAGCGATAATTTTTACAAAGATCAAATATATTATTTAATTTACATATCACCCTTGAACGTTTCAACTCAAATTCGAGTCATCTTCAGCAATTTCATCCATCCATCAAACGCACTGCGAAGAGATATTGCATTGCAAAATAATATCTCCAAATTTATTGCATGCAATGCCATGGTTGATCATGAAGTGAGACCCATATTCAATCAGTTTCACAGCTGAGTGGTGATAAGCAACTCACACTACAATTAAAATTCGTTTTTTGAATATCGTAAACGGGCTACTCACATGACGATCAGCTCACCTCGCATGTCCACCATACACATTCCACACAGAGTACATTTTTCATAATATTACAAAGAATTTAGTGTCCATAATCGTCGACAAATACAAATTTTTTAAACAAAGAAAACTCGAGAAGATTCATAAGTTTTAGTCAATACTGAGTTCGGTCAAATAATAAAAGAATTTCAAAACATTGCGGTTAACGATTCAAAAGCACCGAATATAGATGAAAACAACAAGTCTTACTCATATGAAAGGCACATCTTATAGTTTGTCAATTAACTCCATGTAAACCTGATTTAAAGCTACGGTATCGTTTTGCAAATTCAGCCCATTTTTTTGTCTTTTTATATGTATCATTTTTGACACTAGACGTTTATTATAGAATCCCTCAGTATCCAGAACCTCAACGTTCTCCCAATCGAAATCATGTTCGCACTGCAATCTATGGTCTGTAATAACCGATTTTGACGACGTTGTGCTGTTAATATGCTTCCTATGCTCCGAGATCCTAGTTTTTAGTTTTCTACCCGTCTGGCCGACATAAGAAGCATCGCAGTCGCAACAATTGATCCTATAAACTACATTTCTTATTGATTCGATTGGTAAAGAATCTTTATGCACTCGAATAAATTTATTTAGTTTGTTCACGCATTAAAAAACGAAACTTTATGAACCATACCATTAATGAAGTTTTTAAATTTATTCGAGATACTTAATATATTTATATAAAAATATTTAGATTTTTCTTATTTCTTTTTTATTTTAACAATTTTTGTTTATAACAATAAAACTAATAACAAATAAAATAAATAACCTATAAAAATGTGTTGCTCAATAAAACTGGAATGTTATGAACACAACTTTCACATGTATGTAGTTTGTTTAAAGCGAAAATATTAATATATGTGTTTTATGCCCTTACAACCTCCTTAATTAATTATTTATTGTATACCCTCACCACCACCCCTATTTTCAAAAATTTGTTTATCTTTATATACATAAAATTAAAGAGCATTTTACGCTGAAAACGACGGTATATATTATAATTATGTTCCGAAAAACCATTTTTCAAATATAAACGAAAACTTCTCCATTTGGGAGCTCTGTACGTATTGGTCTCATACCGCGTTGGCTGCGAGAAGTAGCGTGAAAGGCAAATACAATACAATCCATCAGTACAGTATCAGTACAGCAGCAACTATTGAAATAATAGCTTTTATAAAACAACAAATAACAATAATAATAATAATAGTAATAATAGTTTGTCAAACTGCTTGCAAAACCAGTCTCAAATATTTTTATAGTGTATAAAGGAATGCACAAAACACTTTCGACAATTAAAAACAAAGCATGAATAAAGAAATTATTATTTTTATAAAATATCATGCATTTAATTTTGGTCTTAGGAACAGTTACTTGCAACGTAGTGAAAAAGAAAGATACTGTATCAACAGTAATTCCGCACGAATAAAAAATAGACAAGAACAAAGAAAAACGTGGTTCAAATAAAAACACAACAATTTTGTTTGAAAGGCTTATATCACGAACACAAGATAACTGTAGCGAAATTTAAATTTTATCAATGTTTAATACATAGTGATAATAAACGTTGCGGTCATTAATCAGACCTTCTTCAGTATTAATAATTTTTAAAACCAGAACTTAAAATTCGCAATTCTATCAATTTACCTAACATTAAATTTACCTAACATTAATTTTTTATTTAAACCGTTGACTTATATTATTAATAATAATCAATTACAATGTCGTTCTAATCAACGCATCAATTTCTACGAAATTAATTCAAAAACCTTGTAGTCATACGATAATCGATTTCATGCTTCATAGAACCAATGTATTTGTCTCTTAACCCTTTGTCCTACAACCACGAGTGAGACTCGTGGTAAGGAATTTGGTAAGTGAGAATCGTGGTAAGGAGTCTGACTCGTGCTTATTGTTTATGGAGCAAATTCCTTACCACGAATCTCACTCCTGGTTGTAGGCCAAAGAGTTAAGTCACATCACCACAAATATTTGTCTTGCACAGAGTTGCCAAATTCTAATAAATTAAATAAAATAATTGGTCATAAACTTACATATTATAAATTGAACAACAACTAACAATGTAATATCGTACCTGTGCAATCATGTCAATCGTATTAAAAGTCAATTTTATCCTCCAATTTTTATATTTAATAATCGAACACAAAGTTTCAGGGAATACTAGTATTCCGATTAATGAATTTTTAAGTGTTATCTCATTAATCTTGAATTCCACATATTTTAAATTTGATAATCAATTCTTTAAACAGATTTTCGGCATGCCAATGGGATCTCCATTGTCACCGGTATTAGCAGATCTCGTAATTCAGGGTTTAGATTGTGACATTATAGTTTGGATGTTGTTGTTCCTTTGTATTATCGATATGTGGATGACGTTCTTATTGCATTACCATACATTTGTAGACAAAGTTTTAAGTTTATTTGACTCATATCGCGATAGATTGAAATTTATGGTAAAAGAGAAGGATGATGGTTCTGTGAATTTTTTAGACGTGACAGTTATATTGAAGGAAGGACAGATAAGATTTGACAACTATAAGAAACCGACAAATTCGGGAAGGTATCTAAGTTATAAATCTTATCATCCAGAAGAACACAAGAGAGGTGTAATAATAGGACATTTTGATAGAATTCTTTTCTTATCGCATCCTGAGTATCACAGTATGAACATTGAAAACTTAATAAGCGTTTTGCTTTTAAATGGTTATCCTTTGAACACCATTTTCTCCACTATTAATTATAGAATTAAAAAATTATCAAAAAGACAAAATTTATATAACAACGATGTGATTGATAATAATAATTTTAATGATAGTAATGTAATAAAAAAATATTTCACAATTTTCCTTATATACGCAACATCTCAGAGAAATTTAAAAATATTGCAGATAAGAATAATTATAAAGTAGCATACAAGTCGATTAATATTCTGAACTCAGTGATATAATTAGGAAAGGATAAACTCGATAGAATGGAACATTCGGAAGTAGTTTATAGGATTAATTGTTCGGATTGTGATTCATAATATGTGGGGCAAACAAAAAGGAAGTTAGGCACTCGAATAAAAGAACATAAGTCTGACATAAAAAAATCAAAAGATACTGTATCAGTAGTGTCAGAGCACCAAATTCAATTCGGATATAATTTAAATTGGGAAAATATTCAAGTTCTCGATACAGAACCTTTCTTTCACAAAAGACTTATATCGGAGATGATTTTTATTAAAAACAGACGAATGGTATGAATAAGCAAACAGACACAGAAAAATTCCCAGAATCATATTTGCCTTTGTTAAAAGTTTCTTCTCATATATAATTATTTCCCTCTCTACAGTTTACGAGTGTGAGGTCAAGATATAAGTCGCGAAGATTTAAGTTAAGACGTTAGTCGTGCTCTCTATTTGTATGTTACAGTATGTTATCCGGAATTATCAGATATACATTGGAATTTTATTGTATGAAATATGTGTTCTGTCTATCAACGCGAACCACTTAAGGAACGCACCGTACCTTCGCGTTTGATAGATTGGTTCACAATGAATGTTGACACTTGGGTTCGTATAAAGTATGTTATATCTTGTAAAGGTATGTCTCTCACATGAATGTCACGCTTGAATGTATTATTAGTTCACAATTCGTAATGTCTTAAACGAACGCTATCGAAGTTGTAACGGCGAACACCCTGAGCCTATGTGCGGCCACGTCTGGGGGTTTCGCCACGTATGTAGTTATATGATGGACAGACACCCTGGGCCTATGTGCGGAGGGTGATCCCGATTGACCACGGCTCGATTAGACGCCACCAATCACAGCGACCGGTGCTTAGGCGCTTTGTAATCTCAAGCGCTGTGAGTGGATTGTGTCCAATTGAGCCGTGTCCAACTGGGTGCCACCCATGTGCGGCTACGCCACTGGGGTGTTGCCTCACTCACGGACGGACACGACTACGCCTGAGGCCGTCGCCTTGGGTCGTTATAACACTGCGCTATTTTTCGCATAAGAAAACGCGTTCTCGATTCACGGCTTTAGACGACTGATTCTTTCGACTGCTCTCTACGAGTTCCGGATCGAGACTGACTTCACCGGCCACCGCGCGTCTTCCCCTCGTCAAAACACAGAAAAAACAAGGATATTCAGCGGTTATCGTCAAAGACTTGCACGCCGCGGTCCCCCCTGTCTCTGTGATGACAAGCGACGAGACAGTCGTCTGAAAGTATATGTGATTAGAGGCGCCGAACCATGCAAAAAATCCCCCGGTACCTTGGCTTTCTTTAGATCACATGGCCATGTAATGTATATATGTATATACAGGGTGTTTGAAAATTATCGGCTAATCGATCACGAGCAGGTAAAACGGACCGAATTGAATCGAAAAATCTTATACCATTTTGTAGGTTGCGCAATAGTTAACGAGATAATGGGAACTGCCACTAAACGCGCGCGTCTTCAAACGACTCGAACGGCACGCCTAGCAGGCCATCCCCACTCCCAGCGGCCCGCGCACCGTGCGATCGGTAGGGACGGTAAGTTGTATATTCGGCAGCAGAGTAGACCGGCCGGACGCGCTTATTCGGCTATTTTTAAACGTTAATATCTCGTTAACTATTGCGCAACCTACAAAATGGTATAAGATTTTTCGATTTAATTCGGTCCGTTCTACTTGCTCGTGATCGATTAGCCGATAATTTTCAAACACCCTGTATATGTGCGCAAGTGTGTCGTCCGTCCAACATTTCTTTTTTATATGTCGTGCACGACCGACAAACGCATAACAATATGTGATCCATTCATTGATGATACTAAAATTTGTTGTGAGATAATTGAACACAGGTACGTTTAAGTGTTATTAATTTCATTTATTATTACTTTTTTTCTTTTTTTCCGTTTATTAATTCAAATTTGCTTTACATTAGATTTTTGAAACTTTGTGTTCGATTATTAAATATTAAAATTGGTGGATAAAATTGACTTTTAATACGATTGACATGATTGCACAGGTACGATATTACATTGTTAGTTGTTGTTCAATTTGTAATATGTAAGTTTATGACCGATTATTTTATTTAATTTATTAGAATTTGGCAACTCTGTGCAAGACATATATTTGTGGTGATGTGACTTAAGAGACAAATATATTGGTTCTGTAAAGCATGAAATCGATTATCGTATGACTACAAGGTTTTTGAATTAATTTCGTAGAAATTGATGCGTTGATTAGAACGATATTGTAATTGATTATTAATAATATAAGTTCAACGGTTTAAATCAAAAATTTAACATGTTAGGTAAATTGATAGAATTGCGAATTTTATGTTATGGTTTTAAAAATTATTAATACTGAAGAAGGTCTGATTAATGACCGAAACGTTTATTATCACTATGTATTAAACATTAATAAAATTTAAATTTCGCTACCGTTATCTTGTGTTCGTGGTATAAGCCTTTTAAACAAAATTGTTGAATAAAAAATAGTTTTACGTTCCAGATGAACTATCCTACTTCCACACATTGCTTCAGAATTTTCTGAATTTTTGAGTTGCCTAACTTCCCTGTTAAGTGCCTGGGCGTACGTTATGTCGCCATGACAGAAAAATATCGGAATCAGTAATATCCATGAGAACGAAGCCTCTGGAATTCTAAAAGAGAATAAATATGTAACATTGAAACTGTGAATCCAATATTTATTATTTTATTAAAAATAATTTTATTGATTCAATAAAACTATTAATGAAACAATTATAATCAATTTTTGTATTTAAAGAAATTCTTGTTTAAAGAAACCAAGTGGTTGAGTTTATAAATTCAGTTTTACCACGTTTGATTATTAAAATAGTTCATAAAGCGATATACATTAGGTGTTAAATTTAATTCCTATCGCTACTAGAGGTCTCTGCCTCCAACGCTGACGAGTTTCAACGATGAAGCCACATGTCTTTTGTAGTTTAGACATCGCTGAAAGTGATTCAATCCTCACAGGTTAGATTTCTCGACGCCAAAGAGATTTTCCAATCGATTGAAAATGAATCGCGATAAGCTGTTTTTCCGATATGTGCTTCTTCACTACTTCGACTTCAAAAAAACCGCAGCTGAAGCGCATCGCTTATTATCCGAAATGTATGGTGATGAAACTCCATCGGAACCAACATGTAGAGTTTGGTTTCAACGCTTCCGAAACGGTGATTTTTATGTAAGAGACAAAGAACGTCCAGGACAGCCGAAAAAATTTGAAGATGTCGAGCTGCAAGAATTGCTCGATGAGAATCCAGCCCAAACGCTTTTAGAGTTGTCGGAACAGTTAAATGTTACTCCAATGGCCGTCTCAAAACGCTTGCGTGCCAGGGGAAAGATTCATAAGGAAGGGAAATGGCTACCACATGAGTTGTCAGAAAATGCCATTTTGAATCGTTTGACTATTGCGACTTCTTTGCTTGCCAGGCAAAGAAAAAAGAGTTTTTTGTGGCGCATCGTGACTGGCGATGAAAGATGGATTTATTTTGATAATCCCAAGCGGAAAAAATCATGGGTGGACCCCGGCCAACCATCCGCTTCAACGCCGAAGAGGAATACTCAGGGGCATAAGACCTTGCTGTGCGTCTGGTGGAACCAGAAAGGTGTGCTGTATTACGAACTCTTGGGTCCAAATGAAACCGTTACAGCTAATCGCTACTAATAGCAATTATACCGACTGAATGACGTATTGATGCAAAAAAGATCATCCGTAGTCAACAATCGATGCAAAGTCATTTTGTTGCATGATAACGCTCGACCGCATGTTGCGAAAAGCGTGAAGCAGACACTTCGAGAGCTTGAATGGGAAGTTCTGCCGCACCCAGCGTACTCTCCAGACTTGGCACCGTCGGATTACCATCTCTTCCAATCGATGCAACACGCACTTACGGACACACACTTCTCCAGTTACAACGAAGTCCAAAAATGGGTGGATGAATGGATCGCCTCGAAAGACACCGCGTTCTATCGTGGGATTGTCCTGTTGCCGGAGAGATGCGAAAAAATAGTAGAAAATGGAGGAAATTACTTTGATTAAGGTATTCATTCATCTTCCCTTCGAAACAAATCGATTTTCGAGACAAAAAAAACGATAGGAATTAAGTTTAAAACCTAATATTTACAATTAATTTTAATATACATTTGATTTGCAACTCGAACGGTAAATAAGATATTGCATAGAACTCCATTTTTTAACGTTAAATGACGCAATGTCACATTGATAATCTTGACTATTTTGCAAACCACACGGTAATTAAGATATGTAGTGTTTTGTAGGGCATAGATTGTACTATTAATTCAATAAGATGCAATTAATAATCTATTTGTGCAATATCTATTCGTAAATAAGTTTATGTTATCGTGTATTTTGATTCATATAAATATATCCGAGGAAGTACTATTCCCAGTTCCATTTGTGACAACAGTCACCATTCTGTTAATAATAATTTCTTGACAGAATTCTCTGTAAAATTACGTCATTTAATGTTGCGAACGTAATAAATATGTTAGCAACTACATTTCAAATAACACAAACACCTGTAACACCGTTTGAAATTGAAGTACATAGTGAAATTCGCGATATTCTACAAAATGTTCAAAATACTCGTTCGCGCGCGCGCGCGCGCGGTATGATTATTAGAACATGATTACGTACTGGATTTTGCCGATCCATCAGAACCACATGAAGCACAAGTTGTAGAATATATTATGGCTGCAGAAAAAGAAAAAGATGAAGATAGTTTTGAACCTGAAAAATGCATTATTGATAATGAAGGTGGCAAAGTGGACTTCAGTTATAAGACAAAAGCTGTTCAATTTTGGAAGGGTGGGAAAAAGGCCCGTCGAACTTTAACTAATCTACAGTCCAAGTTTCGCAAGATTAAATCCTTAAATCAACTATACAGGTGGGAGACAAGTGTAGAGTAGGTGGAACAAATGCAGATAAATTAGTATTTATTACGGAATACGTATTGGAAAAGTTTGAAGAAGCTTGTGATAGAAGATCTATTATTCGTGACATGAATTTAAGATTATGGGCCTTGGAGCAGTGTTGCCAAGTGCTTTCGTCGATTTTCCCCTAAAACAGCCTCGGAATCTCCCTAAATCTCCCTAAGTGAGCTCCAAAAAAACCCTAGATTTCTCCCTAAAATTGTTCAAAATAAAATAACAATGGGCCTTCTACAATAAGCCGCAAGTCAGAACGTCAGAAGTCTTAACCAGTATTAACCAAGTTGTTCAAGTTGACTGTTGGCCAACTTCACCGATTATGACTTATGTAAGATCGCTTAGAACTTCTGACTTGCGGCTTATTGTAGAAGGCCCATAAAAGTTTCCATTTAATTTAATTTTAATCTTATATATTAATATACAATTGAGAATCGAATAAAAAAATATTTTAAAACTATTTTTAAAGGTTAAAGCTAATATTATAATACGTCATATATGACGTATTTATTAATTTAAATTAGTAATAAACACAAATATGATAAGTACATGAACAATATAGGTATATATATATATACAGGGTGGACCATCTGAAGTGATCCAGTCAAATATCTCGAAAACTAGTAGGGATAGAGAAAAATGTTTCGTATGAAAAGTTTAGGGTTACACGGGGGAAGTATGGTACT
>NW_017299960.1:181492-195679 GCF_001594075.2 Trachymyrmex cornetzi
GGGGACTCACAAAAATCAAGCACCTCGAAGGGAACAGAGAACTACCACGTCCACGTCGTTGTTCCTGGGTAGCGCTAAGAGTAGTTCATCAATGACTTTGATGGTCCATAACTCGGACCCCAGTGGGCGGATTGTGGACCACAACCAGTGTTTCGTAAAGGGCTTGAAACCAGCTTTCTCATCCCATGGTGAAAAACTAGGGGTTCCATTTAAAAAAACCATCGTGACCCCTGAATGACCTTCAAAATGACCTTCCAAGGATTTTTCAAGGTCAGTACCATACTTCCCCCGTGTAACCCTAAACTTTTCATACGAAACATTTTTCTCTATCCCTACTAGTTTTCGAGATATTTAACTGGATCACTTCAGATGGTCCACCCTGTATATACACATACATATCAGAGAGAAACCTTCTGTATATATGACATTTTTTTGTTAATCTTTTTATTGAATGCAAGGCACTCAACATGACTAATCAAGGAACACCCGTCATGGAATACTCTCTCTAAAATATCCCTAAAAAACATTTTGTTTCCCTAACCATTCTCCCTAAACATTTTGTCTCCCTAAATTTCTTCCCAAGCCTAAAAAATAACCCTAAATCTAGAGAGAAAGTCCACGATCTGGCAACACTGCCTTGGAGGCAAAAGACTAAGTTGATTTACTCGAATTTAAAGCAAGTAAATGGTGGATTTGGAAATTCAAGAATGTACACAAAATTCTTTCCCGCAAGATAACAACATTCCGGACTCAATTTACATTTGAAAATATTGGTAATCTAAAAGATGTCGCACAATCATTTGTTTCAAATGTAAGATCTAACATCCCAACTACCGAAGTTGAAGAAATTTATAATGCAGACGAGAGTGGCTTCAACCTTGAAGTACATTCTGGGCGAACATTGGCGAAATCGGGAATAAAAACAGTTGAAGCAATGGTTCAATCGGTATCTTCTACAACACATAGTTACACTGTTATGCCGATTATTTCGGCAAGTGGATCTCTTCTTTCACCGCTATATATAGTGTTGAAAAAAACTACAGGAACGTTTGGACCACGGGTGCAGGAAACTCTATTCCGCCCAGTTAATATTTACATTGAATCGTCGAAGTCAGGAAAACTTACAACGGAACACTTCAAGACATGGTTTAGTGAAGTGTATCTATCGAATACTAGCCGTAAAAGCATGCTTCTACTTGACTCGTGGACAGGACTCTGTCCGAGTCAGCCAGAACAATACATTCCTGAAGATAAAGAAGTAAAATTTATGACTATTCCAAAGAAAACGACAGGCTTCATTTAATCTTTAGATGTGTTTGGTTTTAGGATTTGGAAGAATTTTGTGCGAACGTTTTTCGATAATTTAATTCTTCAAGAAAAAGGTATCAATTTACACTCGCGTAATGAAATAATTAAACTGCAATCATTAACCCATAACCAATTTTCTTCGCCTAGATTCAAAAATCTCTTCCAATATGCTTTGTCTAAAAGCAGCTATTTAACAAGGCATCCCGGCGAATTTCAAAACCCTGTAGATTTCTGTTATTTTAGAAATGAAAAGCATGTACCCAAATGTAGTATTTGTGGAAAGGCCGTTTTTATGCGTTGTGCCGTTTTTATGTGGTGTGGCGAATATTTTCGTTTTCAACATTTTTATGAAGAATACCATTACTGTAGCAATTACGATGCATAATTTAGAGAACCTACGGTTTTGTAGTATAACTCGCAATGTATAATTAAATTACAAAATATATACAAAAAGAGATTATATTATTAGTATATAAATAGTCAGAGAGTCAAACACATCCGCATTATTGATAACGTAATCAGAATTTTCAACAAGATTATCAATATCACACACTGCACAATTTAATATTAAAAAAGAGTTCCATACACTATCTTATTGTTTGTAAAGTAGTCAAATAAAATAACAAACAGCGTATGTATGTATGTATGTATGTATGTATGTATATACTATATGTATGTTGCAGTTATTATGATTCATATACCTACGTCACTGCCATTATTTTTAATTAATTTGAGAGTTTTATCTTTCACACAGAAGTTGTCAGTACATACTGTGGCGGTTACATCGCCAGTACCCCAGAAAAAAGAGATAAAATTTAGAATAGATAATTGTCGCCGGGAATATATATTGTATTCTCGAGATTGCGTGAGAATACGAGCAAATATTAGAGACCTGCTCAGCTGTTCAAGCTAGATAAAAAGGACAACACAGACAAACACGTGACGGTTAAGGCAGGGAACGTAAATAGCGATGAAAGCGAATATTAACTGACGATAAGATTTTATTTGTATTTCCAGCTTAGATACAATGTAATGTAACAAGTAGACAAATAGAATCCGACACTGCGGTTGGGTGCATTGGTGCACATGCCGTGAGTCATCGGAAAAGGCAACCGTTCCCTCAGAAAAATTATAGGAAAGTAACCGAAGCCTTCTCGTTTTAAATTATAACGCCGAGTTGAGAACTTCTCGAAAGTTCGATAAACAAAAACAGCGTTTCTCCGAGCTAGAAGGAGATTAGGAGCGAGGAATAAAGTGACTCCTCCTTTGGCTATCGTCGCGACAAGACGTGTACTTCCGCGGGCTTATAATAAAGGCATATTAATTAAGTTGGAGTCAAGTAATTCGACTGTCATTTCTGATAATCACCTTCCTATCAATCACGATACCAACACGCGTAATAAATTATAATTAAAGTGAAGTTGTAATAATAATATAAATAGACATAACTCAACCATAATACAACTAAAATACTGTACGTACGCCCAGGCACTTAACAGAGAAGTTAGGCAAACTCAAAAATTCAGAAAATTCTGAAGCAATGTGTGGAAATAGGGTAGTTCATCTGAAACATAAAACTATTTTTTATTTGTGCGGAATTACTGTTGATACAGGATCTTTCTTTTTCACTACTATCACGTCGTATGTAACGCTAGGCGAATTTTAGGAATTCTCGGTTCGACCCGGAGAACTCCAAATGTTGATTCAGCTATCATTGGTAAGGCGATCCAGAATTCAATTATTTTTTCGTGGGACGTTGCCGTGAGGTTAAGGGAGTTAAAATCCCAAAATCCGTAGCCTGAGGGTAGATTGTCAATGTCTGCTGATGGAAATCCCGGTTGGTCGATTCTTTACTCGATAAGGAAGGAGTAGCAAAACTAGGTATATACTCGCTCATGACTGCGTTCGAAAACGTCCCCTGTCGGCGCGAGTGAGGTGACTTAGGGATGCGTTGGTGGGGGTAATCGGGAACTTAAGGAACTGTTGGTTTTCGAACGACTACCAAAATATCAAAGGTACAAATTCAAAATGGATAGTGCTGAGTTACGTCGAAAACGTTTAATTTCTGTAGCTGTAAATACTAGTGACGAATTCTTAAAATCTAATTTAAATATAATGAATGATAGCGAGACAGACGAGGAAATGGATATTATTTTTCGGACAAAATATCAGCATAGATTGCGTGGGGCACGAAAGAAGCTATTGCGTATCATAGATTACGTAGACAGAACCATTCCAGGTCTAATAGCAAAGCAATTTCGTGAACGTTTTCGCATGATTCCTGACACGTATGAGATTTTAGAAGCAAAATTAAGTTTGTTACTGATCAAGGAAAATTATTCGGGCAGACCTACCATTCCTGTTCGCAAACAGTTGCTATCTACATTGTGGCTTCTCGCTACTCCTGACTCTTACAGGTAAAAAATACTCCATAAAAATAGGATGTTTTATTTTTTTAGGTTATTATCAGTAATATTGATAGTGATATATGTATATTGCAGATCCGTAGGCGAACAATTCGATTTGGGAAAATCATCTGCAAGTGATTCCTTTATAAGAGTTGTTAAAGCTCTTAATGACATTGCTGGAGACGTCATTGTTTGGCCCCGAGGAAACCAGCGTATTACTGTTAATGAGAAGTTTCAGCGCATTGGGAAGTTACCACATGTAATAGGGGCTATAGATGGGACAAACGTACCAATCAAAGCTCCAAAGGTGCTTGTCTATACCATAGGCCTATAGTTTAAATCGTGCACTTGACAGGTACTAACTAGAAACTTCCTATTGAATTATATTAATTTGAGCAATGTATTTTTTTATAGAATGCTGTACTAAATTAGTACAATATGCACCAAAATGATTAATTAATACTGCGACTGCACTCACAAGCATGATGCAACTTTGTCGTACACGTTCATAGGTCTGTTTTTTATTGCTGCACTCTGAACCGGTGCAATAAGTTGAAGTGAAACAAATGTATATTTGTTTCACTTCAACTTATTGCACTGTGTGTACTAGTTCAAAAAGTGCAGCAATAAAAAACAGACCTCATGATTAATAATCTCCAACTTTCGCAAATATTACTTTCTTCGATGCTCAAAGTCGACACTACAGAAAATAAAAAAAAATTAAAATAATTCGATAGAAAGTTATCTATATATATATATATATATATATATATATACTGTTGAAATATGCAATGTATGTTGGTTTCTTTATTTATGTTTCGTTGTCAGGACTGTTATAGAGAGCTTCGCTTCTACACCTTTTATATACTCCTGGTTCTCGTTCGCTCGCGAGCTCTCGCACGCTTCTTGTTTTGTGTGTAACCTTGTTGCTACCATTAAAAGTATTCTACGTCAATTGACTCGTTAACTCTTTCTATAAATTACAAATCCCAACAGGTTATGGGCCCAGGGTTGCGTAAAGAAAGAGGAAAGTAATCGCGGAAATCCTACGTTCTTTTTGCAAGCATAAAAGTCTGAAGAAGGAAGTGTAAGTGAAGTACGTGACTAAGATGGCGGACGACGAAAAATATAAAATTCCATTATTTGACGGAACGAACTACAGCAACTGGAAGTTTCGAATGCAAGTCTTACTCGAGGAACACGATCTCATTGACTTTGTCAACAAATCACTTGATGTGCTTATAGGAGACCTGCCAGCAGAAACTGCTGATGCTCAAGCTATTACATTGCGGAAAAAGGACAGAAAGTGCAAATCGTCTATTATACAACGCATTGCGGACAGTCATCTCGAATATGTGAAGGAAAAAGCAACCGCGTTTGAGATGTGGCAAGCTCTATCGGGAAGTTTCGAGCGGAAAGGTGTAGTAAGTCAACTTCGCCTAAGAAAAATGATTTTGACTATGCGATACGCTACGACAGAAACAATGGCTTCACACTTCTTAAAATTCGATAGACTAGTGCGAGAATTAAAATCGACCGGTGCTAATCTTGAGGAAACAGACATAGTGTGTCACCTACTATTGACAATGCCGGAAGAATATAATATGGTTGTAACTGCCTTGGAAACGCTTTCAAGTGAACAATTAACTCTCGGCTTCGTAAAAACGAGACTGCTCGATGAAGAGGCGAAACGTAGTGGTGCAAACGTAAATACAAAAAGCGCAAACTCGTCAACCGTGTTTTCGGCCGCGACTAATAATCGGAAACCGAAGGTAAACAAACGCGAAGATGAGGTTAGCGGGAAACATAGCGCTCGGTTTAACTTTAAATGTCATCATTGCGGAATAATTGGACACAAACGGTCAGAATGTCATAAACTGAAGCAGGAAAGTAAAACCTCGGGATCGGCAAAAGTTGCACTCAATGACAACGTCGACAATCGGAAGGACTTTGTATTCATTGCTAAGGAGGAAGAAATTAATAACTCTACATGTTGGTTTTTAGATTCGGGATCGTCTGAACATTTAGCAACGAAGGACGTAAGCTTAATCAATGTGCGGAAACTGACATCTCCTTTGAACATTCGTGTCGCGAAATCAGGACAAATTCTAACTGCCACAGAAGCAGGTGATCTGAAAGTGAGTGTACGAGTAAATGGAGAAATTCGGAAAATTCTAATATCCGGAGTGTTATCTGCATCGGGACTTGAGTGTAATCTACTCTCGGTTCGCAAATTAGAAATGAACGGTTTCACAGTAACTTTCGAAAACGGGAAAGGAATTATTCACAAAGCGAATACGATCGCTGCAATTGCTCATCGTACAGACAAGCTGTACAAGTTACTCTTCGATTATGATATAGAAACTGTGAATCTCTGCGAGACGGATGAAAATTCTCAGTTATGGCATCATCGTTTAGGCCATCTGAGCAGTACAGGCATGAAGAAACTCATGAAGATGGCAGATGGAATAAAACTGAAAGATGTAGAAATCTCATCGGAACCATGTAGGATATGTATGGAAAGCAAACAGACACGTCTACCCCATCAAGCTGAACGGATCAGAGCAAAGCGTCCTCTCCAGTTGGTGCATAGTGATTTATGTGGTCCCATGGATACCACGTCATATGATGGAAAAAGGTATCTGTTAACGTTCATTGACGATTTTACGCATTTCACAATAGCGTACACATTACAAGCCAAGTCGGAAGTACACAAGTATTTCAAGATGTTTCAGTCAATGGCGGAAGCACACTTCAACTGGAAGATCAGTAGATTCAGGTGTGACAACGGAAGGGAGTACATCTCCAATGAAATTCGACAACATTTTGAGGACTGCGGAATTCAATACGAGTTCACCATTCGCTACACTCCTCAACAAAATGGAGTGGCTGAGCGAATGAACAGAACTATAATTGAGAAAGCACGGTGTATGATTTTGAACTCCAAAATGAACAAGATTTTCTGGTCGGAGGCGGTAATAGCAGCAGTATATTTGACCAATCGTAGCCAAACTAGTGCGCTAAAAGCTAAACTGCCAGCTGAACTTTGGTTTGGAGAGAAACAGAATCTTCGGAAGTTAAGAGTATTTGGATGTATAGCATATCTCCATATTCCAAAGGAATTAGTAAACGGAAAATTCGAATCACGATCTAAACAATGCAAAATGGTCGGATACTGTGCAAACGGCTATCGGCTCTGGTGTCCTGACGATAATAAAATAATTCTAGGACGAGATGTCATCTTTACTGAATC
This sequence comes from Trachymyrmex cornetzi, assembly GCF_001594075.2. Taxonomy (NCBI): domain Eukaryota; kingdom Metazoa; phylum Arthropoda; class Insecta; order Hymenoptera; family Formicidae; genus Trachymyrmex; species Trachymyrmex cornetzi. Next base: position 188,462 of record NW_017299960.1, read on the forward strand.
AAAATTCACATTCGAAACTAGAGATTTCTACGACAGTCCAAGTCAACAGAATCCAACAGCCCGAGGAAAGGACCGAGGAATTCTCAAATTCAGGCGGAGCAAGCGGAATGAACAGAGCAGGTGAAGCAGAGAAGGAAGAAAAGGTTGAGTCAGATGACTCAGACAAATTGCCTAAACAGGACATCGACAATTTGAGATGAAGTACACGAATTAGAAACAAACCTAAGCATCTGGAAGACTACACTGTTTTGGCAGTGTGTGCCGAATCATTCGTGGAAGATGTTCCTGAACATTTTGATGATATTCAAGGAAGAGATGACGAAGAACAATGGCTACGTGCAGTTAATGAGGAAATGACATCACTCATCGAGAACAAGACTTGGAATCTGGTAACTCTGCCACTGGGAAGAAAAGCCCTCGACAACAGGTGGGTGTTTAAAATTAAAAGAGATCTAGATGGAAATATCGACAAGTACAAAGCACGTCTAGTTATCAAAGGATGTTCGCAAAGAAAGGGTTTGGACTATCATGAAACTTATGCGCCTGTGGTGCGACTAACCACTGTGAGAGTTCTTCTTTCTATTGCGAATAAATTTAAGCTAAAAATCAGACAATTAGACATTAAAAACGCCTTCTTACATGGAACAATCAGTGAAACTATCTACATGAAACAACCTCAAGGATTCATCAAGGATAATGGTCTTGTCTGCAAGCTAAATCGTTCACTATATGGATTAAAACAAGCACCACGAGCTTGGAATGCAAGATTTCACGATTTCATTCTGTGTCAAGGATTAAGAAGATCAGAACGAGACAACTGCTTATATTCAGGTTCTTCAGAGGATTATCGTATCTATCTGTTACTTTATGTGGATGACATCATCATTGCAGGAAACGATGAAATGTGAATACAGAGAATTGTGGACTCACTTAAGGATGAATTCTCTATGAGAGATATTGGTGAACCTAAGAGTTTTCTTGGGATAAAAATTGAGCAGACGACGGAAGGCATGTTCTTAAGCCAAAAGATATATATGGAGAATATGCTCTCTAGATTTGGGATGATGGAGTGTAAACCAGCAAAAACGCTCATGGAAACGAATCCAGAAAAACATGAGGATGTCGAAGGAGAAATAATAATCGAATTAAAGCCTTACAGAGAACTCGTGGGATGTTTAATGTATCTTATGCTTACTACACGACCTGACTTGAGCACTGCGGTGAACTTCTACAGTCGTTTCCAGAGCAACGCTAAGCTTATTCACTGGAAAGGTTTAAAACGGATTCTTCGTTATGTTAAAGGCACTCTTGATTACGGGTTGTTCTTTAAACGCAACCTAAACCCGGAAGTACCACTTCAGACATATGTAGATGCTAATTGGGCTACAGATAATGACCGTAAATCTACCACGGGATACCTACTTCAAGTCTTTGGATCTACTGTAAGCTGGTCAACGAAGAAGCAAACCGGAATAACTCTATCATCAACGGAAGCAGAATACGTTGCATTGGCAACGGCACTGACTGAAGTGATTTGGTTGAAAGGACTTTTAGAGGACTTTAATATTTGCAATAATAATCCAGTGTTGGTATACGAAGACAATCAATCTGTCATTCATCTGCTAAGTAGATGGGAACATCGGAGACTTAAACACGTGGATATAAAGTATAATTTTGTTCGTGATATGTATCAAAATAAAGAGATAGATGTACAATACATTAATGTACAATACAATACATTAACTAAAAAGCAAATGGCAGATATGTTAACAATGAGTCTTGCAGAAGAACAATTTGTAAAACTTCTTTCTTATATTGGTGTTTGTAAAGTTTAAACATTTTTTATTGTTGCGCTTGTATCTTTCATACATTGAGGCGGAGTGTTGAAATATGCAATGTATGTTGGTTTCTTTATTTATGTTTCGTTGTCAAGACTGTTATAGAGAGCTTCGCTTCTATACCTTTTATATACTCCTGGTTCTCGTTCGCTCGCGAGCTCTCGCACGCTTCTTGTTTTGAGTGTAACCTTGTTGCCACCATTAAAAGTATTCTACGTCAATTGACTCGTTAACTTTTTCTATAAATTACAAATCCCAACATATACTATCCAGCAAACACAATGTTACATGTAAACATCTGTAACACCCTGGACATGTAACATGAAATGTCAGCAAAACAAGGTAACTGTAATATAACACAGTGTATTATATTAGTTACCTTGTTTGCTGACATTTCATGTTACATGTACATTACATATATAACATTGTGTTTGCTGGGTAGTTAGTACTCAATGCACGATGTAAATTAAGCCATAGCAGCAAGAATAAAATTATTAATATTCTTTAGGGTGGATTCCGATGGAGAAAGAATTAGCAAAACAGAATAGGCTCTGTACACAATGGAGGAAATATTAGAAATAAAAATAAATATTAAGATTTTGATCTGATTCTGACATTAAAATTTTGATCAGAAACCGTATATTTCGGTGTAATCGATGATAGATTGAAATTTTAATATTTCTTCCTGTTCTGAATATTTCTTCGGTTTTGTCAAGCAGAATGTTTATTTTGCAAAGTTTTCTTGCGCTATAAATTAAATTACACTTTTAGATCTAGAGGAATGGTCTTATCTAAAGACAATCATAAAACGTTTGCAAAACTATTGTATTAATTCTGCTGAACGCAGTAATCGTTGTTCAACTCGTAACGAAAAGGAAACTAAGTACAAAGCTAACAATCAGAATCTGTTCTGCTTCTTCATCCCCAAATATTTTATGGAACAGAATTAAAATAGAATCATTCATTAAAACGGATTGATTAACTTTCTACCTAGTTCCGTTTTCGTTACTATTCCATTCACTATTTGCATAGAAATGTAATTTCCAAAACAATGCTTGCAACGGCTTGTGTGCAGGAATCATAAAGATCAGTTTTCTTAACGTCGTAACTTTAATTTCATTGGTAACTTTTATCTTCATGTCTTTTTTCATAACTTATTTAAAAGAGATAAAATATAGTTATCTATAACTTAAAGTTACCCATTAGAACAGTCGGTTTTCACTAATTTGTTTGCTAACGTTATCAAACTTTAAGTTAAATCCCACCTGAATGTAGTACTTCATTTGTAGGTGGACGCACGCTTCTACATAAGTAAAGACAAAGAATATGCTATAACATTGCAAGCAGTGTGCGATGCAGAACTTCGATTCTTGGATTGCTTTGCTGGATTTGCTGGATCAGTAGGAGATCGGCGTGTCTTACGAAATTCAGATTTATGGAAAGAAGTCAATGCAAATAGAGCATCTTTTTTTATGGATCAAGATTATATCATTGGAGATAAAGCTTATCCATGTCTGTCATGGTTGATATCACCATTTATTAATTTCGGCCAACTGACAGAAGTAAGATATTCAAATTAGAGATGGAAGCATGTGCTTTATAGGGAGCGTCCCTTTTAACCAAGTTGTAGAGACTCTTTATTAGAGACTGATCATTTCGGGACTTTTGCTGATTGGTGCACGTGACTTCAGCAAACTAATGGCAAGCGATTTATCGATTTATCGCCACCATTTGTTTGCCAAATTCAGCCAAATGATCAGTCTCTAGTAAAGGGTCTCTACCAAGTTGTAATTGACCATAACCCCTCATAGCGACCAGTGCACTTATAGTTTTCCTGATGTACAAGCGTTATGAGTGGGAATCGCATAGTCAACGCTACTATGCCTTATGGTAGCTGGAAGATCATCTTCTTTTATTCGTTTTTTATGTTTGTACAGGCACAATTTAACACAGCACATGCCAGTATGAGACAGGTTATCGAAAGAGCATTTTCATTGCTGAAAGGCAGATGGAGACGCCTGAAATTCCTGGATATGAATCGTGATGATATGATTCCTTTTGTCATTCTGGCGTGCTGTGTACTACATAATATTTGCCTTAATAATGAGTTGAAAGATTATGAAGACTTTATTATCGAAGAATACAATGACATTGACAATGATAATGACAATGATGATGTTCATTTTATTAGACGGCCAGTAAACTTTCAAGACGATCCTGAGGGTATACTGAAACGACAATATCTTGCTACTTTTATTCGCTAATTGTTTGAGATATTATAAATAATATGACAAATAAAGAGAGAATTTTAATACTTACAAATACAGATTTATTAATTTTAATTGTATTTTATTTATTTCACAATAAAACTTAAACTAATTAGAAATTTTAATAGTTATAATCATTTACATCTGTAACACTATCACAGCCATTACAGAAACAGCCATTACATTGTATTGTAAAGGAACAAAAATTCAATATCACATTTTCATTTTGGCTACGTTCCGAAATTCACTGTTAGGACTCGAAATTTATAGTGTATGTTACATTATAGGCCCGTTCTTTTTTCTTCTTCTTCTTTCCTCCTGGACAGAAAAAGAAGGAAGATGAACTGATGCAAAAGTTCAGCTAAAAAGAACAGGCTTCATATTACAGATTTTTATTACTGGCAGTGAATCTCGGAATACAGTTTTTATAATGAGTTGCAAAATATCGAAGATAATGGAAATCATTTTCAAATAATAAGAAAAACAAAAATAACGAATCATAGACTTTCAATTGCAACAATATTAAAGAAAAATCTTCAGTCTACAATAAATATAAAATGCTGATTTAAAAACTAATAAACTTCGTGCACATAATTTGTGCAATAAGAGCAGTCTTATATAATATTGTAAAATTAAGACAGATACAAGGAGCGTTCCGAGTTACACGTAAAGCGCATGTGCATCGTTTGTCTTTGTTGTTCATCAAATAATAAAGAAAGATAAAACGATACATCATGCGTTTCATGTGTAACTCGGAACGCACCTAGACTGCACAATATTAATATCTAGATTGTCTTCTGTTGACAATCATTGACAATACTGAAAATTCATGGTATCCCTTTTATTTAATAGCTCGTGCCTTCAGAGAATTAACGGAGGACGATATGGTCAAATTACGTCTGATAGTAGACAATGAAATACATTGAAATCTTTTAGAGTTACAACAAAAATACTACATTGAAATCTTTTAGAGTTATAAAACTGTAATAAGGTGTTATGGATACAAGTACTTTAATCATATAGGCTCTTAAATCATTAGATGAAGTAATTAATACTTATTAAATGCGGAGAAAAGCCACATAATATGCAGAGCGCACGAAATTCATGCTACAAATGACGTAAGTTTTAGATTTTCAATATTGCCAATGAATAAAAGTATATCCGGCTGAATCTGCATAATAAAATAAACATATGCATAAAGAAATTGATTGATCCATTTATGCATTTATTTATGATAATAAATTTCCTTACGCATATATTTATGCGACTATGCAAATTTGTCTAAGCTGTAACGGAATTTTTTTACTAATTTAAGAGGCACAAAGGCAGTACATCCTGCAATATGACAATAACTAATAAGTATTTAAAAAAATAAATAAAGGTATTTAAAAGTACATAAAAGAATATAAAGACGTTATTATTATATAATAGCACCGTGGTATATATAAAGAATTAGCTTATATAAGCACAGTTTGTCGAAGAGTTTTGTCATAAACTGTTCATACGTCTCTCGGGCTTTATGTTGACGTGCCAATAACTCCTTGTGCCTTCGTTCTTTGGCTTCATCACGTTTCCGGTTTTCTTCGCTCACCATTTTTGTCCATACTTCTAATTCACGTTCCATACGTGTTTTTACTTTTTTTATTGGGACTCTACTATCTTCTGCATTATTAGTGTCGTTGGTTGTATCAGTACTAGATGTATTCTTTGAAATTACTGCTAAATGACATCTTTTTTTCAGATTTGAAGCTAAAGCAATAGGTTTTAGACAAGGTTTCTCTCCTAGTACTTCCTCCAATTCTTCAAAATATTTGCAGGTTTTCGATTCAACTCCTGTTTGATTATTATGATCTTTTGTACGATTGTACACCTTAGTTATGTCTTTAAATTTATTTTCACAGTTTTTAGCAGTATATTTCCAGGCATTGTTCGTTTTTTTCAACTCTTCACTTATTTTTGCCCATACAACATCATTTCTAGTGACACTACTTTCAAACAGAGGTTGATGTTGTTTCCACTGATTAATGAGTGCCTTTACAGCGTTCTCATCTTTCCAAAACGCAATAGTTTTCTTTTCATCATATGTTGAAGTCTCACTCAAAAGTAGATTTGTATTATTTTCACAAACTAATTCAGATAATTTTTCAGTTGATGTTTCAAGTTGAGGCTCCACACCAAAACATTGTCGAATTTGTGGGACATCTGGCACTTCGAGCATAGTGTTTCCTGCAAAAACAATTTCAAAGGTATATTAAAATACTAGATATACTAATATCAACTTATGTGATTTCGAATGAGACTCTTAACTGTGATTGACTCTTAAATGTGATGAAAAGAAAATTACTTTATTTAAAAAAAATGAGAACGCTGTAAACATTCATTTATCAGTGGAAGCAACGTCAATCTTTGAAACTATAGTGTCAATAAAAATAAAATCAGGAAATGGATGTATACGTTACTTGCAATGCCGTTACTTTGTTATAATAATGATTTGGCAATGGATGTTGTGAATTTTTTATAATAGTAGCGATAAAAGTAACAGCGTTATACTTACATCCATTCCCTGAAAATAATGGGCAAAGAAGAAAAAAAAGCTAACAATGGCAATACATCTACTATTGAGAATTATGAAAATAAATTCAATGACATAACTGAAGTGTACAGTCTTAAGTATAGATATAGGTTAGGATACTTTGTAGATATAGGATACTTTAAAAGATTTGTAAAAATAAATACATACCCACTTTATCCCACAAAAGCAAGCATCCATTTTGTGTAGTTATTTCATTTGTAACTTGATACCTGATCAACTGATGTCTCAATAAATTAATCTCTATGGACGACATCTTTTCCACTTTTCCGCTTCACGTTTATCCGAGAGATACTCTCTTTTTCCTACCTTAGCGAGGTAGGGAGAAATAGTCACTCTCGAAGTGGTTCGGGTGTGTTTTCGAACGCAACAATCGAAAGTCCATCGAGAGTATCGAAGTGTTTTCGAACGATATCGAGGCACTCAGGTGATGTTTTCGAACGCGGCCCATGGGGTACCCCGCGGGGTGAGGGGCCGGGGGAAAACTGGGCGAGAGGGATACTGTGGTGCGAAGGGGGGGGGG
>NW_017299960.1:199182-200725 GCF_001594075.2 Trachymyrmex cornetzi
CGAGACACTTAGCGATGCACCGAATGTCGATTGTGAAATTTTTACATCGTCAGCAGAAGTGAAATCTGGAGGTATGAACGCGCTTTTTGCTTCAACCTCGAAACAGCAAACCGATGGAATATCCCAATATATTACAAAACTGGAAAATGGTCATCTGTACACCGTAGGAACTCCGAAAGGACAAACTGGACATCAGTTGATTCGTCTAAATGTGTATGATATATATATTCACGATATTAAAAATAAGGAAAAAAATCAATGGTGGAAATATGCAAAATTGAGAACACAATTTTTGACATCTTCCCCCAGAGATCGTAAGCAGCAAATGGTGAATCAGCTTTTGGATTGTGTAGCTGACGATTTGAGGAAAGTACCATCGGTAACGAAGGAAAGAAAAAGTGTTTATTAAAAATATATAGGAGAGAGGGACAACCGTTCCACATATGATAATCACATGTTATATTCTTATCATATATTCTATTCATATCTTATTTCACTTTTTTACTTGCGATTGTTCCGAGAGACAGAGCGAGATACACATCCTGAGTGAGACACGATAAAAGAGACGCACCACAGGATTACCTCATTAGTTTGATGTAATCGTTTGTAGTGATATATCTCGACGTTCATCGTTATGGTGCCAACATTTGTTGATTTGCAAGGTATATCTCTTGTTAATTTTTACAAATATGTTTAGTATTTGTTAAATCATTGTGTATATTTTTTTCGTTAAGGATTTATCGTGGATAAGCGATTTGTTGTCAAGGAGGTAGCAGTTTTAAAGAATGGGAGCGAATTGACGTACTACATTTTTACGTGCCCGATGCCATGGCGTTTTCTGACGAAAGCTGATCAATCGCACGCCTCATGGGTGATGACACATCATCACAGATTGCGGTGGAATGATGGGATGGTACCATATCGTACGGCGCAGCGTTTGATTTCAGAAGATGTTGGTAGAGAAAGTGGGGTAATTGTATATGTGAAGGGATATGAAAAACGGGGGTGGTTACTAGACATTTTGAACAATGATGATGTTATAGTGGAAACGATCGATGTGCATTACGGCGAGATTGAATCGCTTAAAACTTTAGACGCTACCAATACGTTTCGGTGTGGAAGACACAGTAAATGTTACACGTTACAGAATGTGTTAAAACTATTTAATCAGTGGACGCGATTTCAAAGCAAGTAATACCTTTGTGTCTTTATTTTATATACAGGGTGTCCGAAAAGTGTGGAAACGGTCGAATATCTCGAGAAATACACATCGGATCAGAAATCTGAAAATATAGATATTCAATGTTTTCAAAACAGCTATCTTTTGACATCTAACATGACCCCCCACCCCCACCCGCTGTGGGTGAAAGAGAGGGTAAGTTTAAAATTTTAAATGGGAATCCCCATTTTTTATTGCAGATTTCTATTACAAACATTTTTTTGGTGACAGATGGCGCTGTAATCAGCGAAATTAAAAAATGAGTCTAAAACGTTTAAAATATCTCAAGAAATACTCAAAGGATCAAAAAAATAAAAATGTACG
>NW_017299960.1:202839-203278 GCF_001594075.2 Trachymyrmex cornetzi
GCGGCATCCGGCGGGATGTTCTGCCGGGAACAATGTGATTATGGGGTACATTGTTACATCACCCCCCCTCTTTTTAGTGCCTGAGTTTGAGGCTCTATTTCTTTTGATCCAACGCACCGTCCCGTTGGCGTTGAACCGTACGTGCCACTTCCCCCCTCTGGACCGGGTCTTCCACTGCCGGGCCACGTGCACCGAGAAGTGTGGGATCTCAATGATGTGCCCCGGTTCCAGCTCGACCGTTACTGGTGGCGGTGGTAAAGGTCCCATCGGTCGTGAGGGTTGTAACGTTTGTTGGACCGGCTCCTTCCGGATGTTCGGTCCGCGTGGTAGCAATGGTGGCGGTGTCTGTGTGAGTCAGGCCCACTTCTCCCTCCGCTGCCGGTCGGTGGCTTGCCGGAGGCACCCTACCGCTGGCACCGCTTTCCGGGGTGGCGGGTCG
>NW_017299960.1:209052-210355 GCF_001594075.2 Trachymyrmex cornetzi
TCCCTCAGCGGCGGCATCCGGCGGGATGTTCTGCCGGGAACAATGTGATTATGGGGTACATTGTTACAAGTTCTTTAAATATTCAAGATGTATTATGTAAAGTTTCGTTGATGCAATAGTTACAGAAGGAAAGTAATATTATATTTTTAGCTCAAATGCATATATATTCTTTTTTTTTAATTGACATTTATATCACTCGATAGAGTAACGTTTCAGCGTTAGATGCAGAAATTACATGGTTATATTGTTCTGTAAATAAACAAAATATTTCGGGTTGAAACTCTTGACATTGTTTAAATTTTTGTGTATAAAAATTTATAATTACAAGCATACAACATATAATTATATAACCAGCTTGGCTCATCAACTGTTCTTTTAATTCATGTTATTGTTAACAAAATATATTGTTTCCTTATTTTATTAAACACCTAATTTTTGTGTTGCAATGAAACTTATAATTGCATTTTAAATACTCTTAAAGTACTTATACAAAAAAATTTTAATTAATTTTGTCATTATATGCTTTTCAAATTTTAGTATTGTAATAAGAAAACAATAATAAATACAGCAAATAAAAATGTGTTTAATAAAAATGAAATGCTTGAAATACAACTTAATTCATATGTATATAGCTTATTTAAAATATAAATATTAACACATTTGTAAAAATATAATATAACCTAAATGTTAATACTTTTAAGCGAAATAAACATCACGCGCATGTAAGATTGCAGAGAAGAACATTTCTGACGCACAATTTGTGAATGTGGCACGATTATATGAACTAAGGGGCTCCGAACAATAAAAGGAATAGGGAACAGAGAACAGAGAATAAGAATTTCAAACTATGTATTCCACAATACATTTTTCCGATATAGGTTGAAATTCTTATTCTCTGTTTTCTGGGGATCGATTCTATATCTTGAAATGAGGTAAAAATTACAAAAGGGAGCGAATTTACTGGACTACTGATAATTTCATTGGTCAACGCCTAGTAAATTTGCTCACTTTTGTAATTTTCCTTGTTTGAAGATACAGAATCGACCCCCTGTTCTCTGTTCCTTTTATTGTACGGAGCCCCTAAGTATCGATTTATCATCTGGAGTTGAAAAGTCGACGTATTACCCTCAGAGCTATGTAGTTTACATCCACTTTGTCAGAGGGCAGTAGTGCGTGGCAGCATTTTGCGGTTACAGGTTTTGGGCATGTCCTTTCTCAGGTTTCTCTCTGATATGGGGTGCTTTCCAGCAAGGGACACAGTCAGACACAGTGTAACACAGTGAATCATACGTCCTTGTTGTTT
>NW_017299960.1:210648-212479 GCF_001594075.2 Trachymyrmex cornetzi
CGTTCGTGACTGGTCGTAGCTTCATTCCGCCGATTCCGCCGTTTTCTGTTGTGTAAATTTATTTCTTTTGCGAATTCCGTCGATGCATGCGTGTGTGCGTGTGCATGTACATACATGTGCTTATAAAAAATTACCTTGTTAACACGTTTTAAACGAAGAAAAGTGTCTTCTATACAAACGCATGGTTAATCAACATGCTAATGGTACGTTTCCACTGAGCGCGTTGCGCTCACGCATTGCGTCGTTTATCGCGTCACAACGCGACGCGAAAGAGAGAAAGAGAGGGGTTATGTACATATATAAACTTCACTCTCTCTCTTTCGCGTCGCGTCGTGACGAGATGGACAACGCGTCGCGTGGGGGTGATCCCGATTGATCACGGCTCGATTGGACACCACCAATCACAGCGACCGGTGCTTAGGAGCTGTTATGTCCCGAGGTTCGACCGTCGGTAATTAATGCCTGGACAAACCTGGGACCAGTAGCGAGTACAAGATTACGCGGTTGTTATCGGCAAAGATAAGGGTGCCGTCACATGCGGCGTAACTTGCGTAAGCGTAACTTGCGCCAACCTATCATATCATTTCACTTGAACATCAGTTTCTGTCTAGTCACTTTATGCTTTTTACGTTATTTTGTCGTTACACCGAAACATGATAGAACCACCATCGAATCTAATTTCTGGCTCATTTTAGCTTATTTTGTCTGAAAAAATGCACAAGGGTTTCGATTTTGCAACAGTAAAATAATAGGAGTCGTGCGCCCCTTTGCATCGCGTGAAAAGTCGAAACCCATGTAAAACAATACAATTATAGACCTCATTTTGCATCTGTGACAGATTTCCTAACCTCAATAGTCAGCAACTTTAACGCTTAATATCCTAGATCACAAGGCAGAACGACGTTTTTTTTGCGGGGTGATCCCGATTGACCACGGCTAGATTGGACACCACCAATCACAGCGACCGGTGCTTAGGAGCTTTGTAGTCTCAAGCGCTGTGAGTGGCTCGTGTCCAATTGAGCCGTGTCCAACTGGGTGCCACCCTTTTTTTGCCAGATTCTTTCGTTTCATGCAAAAACACGTCGAATAAGCCTAAGAGTGGTCTCACAAAATTTTCCAATTTTAATCATTTATTCGATTATCCGCTCATATATAGGGGAAAGTGGGCGAATTGTGCGCAGCGGGTAATTGTGCGCATTCTGGTTTGGTACTTCGCCGATAGATGGAGACATCGCCGTGATGAAATTTTTACGCAGGAGGTCGTCCTCTTAAGTTATAACCACAAAAGATATGATGTAAGTACATTGATAAACAGTGAAAGATAAAAAAGTGAAAACATACATTTTCTTGTTATTTCAGCGTTCAGAAAATAAGGTGGTAAGTCCGTATTTTTAATTTGTTGGTTTAAAGTTGCATACGTTATTAAAGTATGTTATTATGCGCGCCTTTCGACCCGTTATTTATTAAGTTTGGTTAACTAGTATTGAAGTAATCGTGTTTCATATAGAGTCAGATCGTGGCGGGTAACTGTGCGCAGGCGGTTTGAAATGCGCACAATTACCCATCTTCAATAGACTATATAGCTATTTTCCAGTATACACAAGCGAAACTGAATTTGAAGTGAGCTGAGTATTTTATACTCAGATTATGACGTCACTACTTGTTTACTTTTGTAAAAAGTTATCACATGTCAACATAGGTTATACATAACCCCACTTTGGATTGATTTTACGAGACTCAGAGAGTTTAGTTTTATATTTTTGCTAAATATATATAATATATGTAATATATATTTATATTACAATGTTATAAATATATTTTATGATTTTTT
>NW_017299960.1:212639-213209 GCF_001594075.2 Trachymyrmex cornetzi
CTGTTCAATATAAGAATACGTAATGGTAGGAGAATGTTTATAGTTTCTATTTCCCTATTTATATCGCTTTGAACTTAGAAAACCATCCCAGAAAAACAAATATCCATTAGGTGCGCACAATTCCCCCACTTTCCCCTACGCGATGGAAAGGTACCGATTCCCCATGAGGCGTACTTTTCGAGTTGCATTGGTTACGAAAACCAATCGTAAATTCGTTTAGCATTTCTTTAGAGTGTATAACAGAAATTCTAATCAGCAATTGGTTGCATTAGTTCCGCATTTCTCTAATCTTCCGCGAAATACGCCCAATGTAAATGCCTTTCAGAATGGTGTATTCTAGTAAATAAAAAATAACGTATTCTAATAAATTACTAGAATATGCAAATTACGCTTACGCAGGTTACGCCGCATGTGACGACACCCTAAGAGGATGGGAGATTTGTCCAGTTTTAACCACTAAAATGAATTAAAAGGGGGTGCTCCATCGACATCTAGAATGGACCGCTGATGGCAATGGTGGGGGTAGAAAGACGATTAGAGTGAGAGGCAGGAATAATAAGATCGTTCTTT
>NW_017299960.1:213252-220359 GCF_001594075.2 Trachymyrmex cornetzi
CCTGCCTCTCACTCTAATCGTCTTTCTATCCCCACCATTGCCATCAGCGGTCCATTCTAGATGTCGATGGGGTGCTCGACACGGCGAATATGGTCGAATCTTGAGGTATCCAGGGAGTATCTCCCGCTCTATTTAGAAAAAGAGTGAATTCTTCTAGGACTTCCGGGCAATCGCGACAATTTGAGATGTGACGGACAGTAGCCAAGGACACCGAACATGCGCTACAAATTTCGAATCTTTCGGCAAATCCTAGGTGGATGTAGTGCCGTAATGTCTCTAAATACTTAGCCTTCTCGGCGGCCGGTAATAAGGTGTAACGGGTGGCACCCAGTTGGACACGGCTCAAATGGACACAAGCCACTCACAGCGCTTGAGACTACAAAGCTCCGGTCGCTGTGATTGGTGGTGTCCAATCGAGCCGTGGTCAATCGGGATCACCCCAGGTGTAACACTCGGAACACTTGTTATCATCAGCTTCCTTATTACGGTATATCAAGGCTGATACGCAGCAGGCGCTAGTTACCCACGCGGCGTAAGGATCTATATCAATGAGGCGGCCGGCGGCGGATAGGCGCGAAAACAAATGTACAGGGCACATGCTACATCCACTTATAGCTTCGTTACCATGAAGTGAGACATAAATTGCACTTACCATACGGTGATTGCCCCGTGATTCCCAGCAACAGCCCTCCGATGGCGCGATCCGTGGTACAGCGCGTGCAGGCCGGTCCGGATTCTGGTTGGTCAGGCCCGTCGTTGGTGCGTGGAGACTGGTTCAATGCTGATTGCCGCTCATTGGCACATCCAATTCGCGAATTTAAGTAAAGAGTGATCACGCGCGACGAATGCCGGTTACGAAAGGAAGGTTTCGTCGAGAGAAATTGCACGCACGTATTTGTATATGTTCAAAAAGAATAACTTGTATATTTTATGATTACTACATTATATCAAGTACACGATTAAGCTTATGTTACAATTTAGTATTTAACGCGGTTAAGATTAACAAAGTTAAGTAAAATCTACTTATATAACTAGACGAAATTACTAATAGAAAATAGAAATGGAAATCTGTTGGACTTGAGTTTGAATTAGAAATCGCGATGGTCTGGAAGAGACCTTTTCTTTTGACCGAACCTCGGCCTCGAAACTTAAGAACTCGACTCTTAGCTAACAACTAACTTACTATTAACTCGGTTATCCCGAGGGCGTTTTCGAAAGATCCCCTTCCACACTGATAGGGCACATGTGGTGGAGAAGGCGTCAGAAGCGGTCCCGGCGGTTTTCGTGCCCTGCCGTCTATTGAGGTAAAGAAAATTTGTGATTTGCCAGGGGATATTTCTGGATAAGTTTTATATGTACCGCGGACGTAACAGAGCTTTGTAGTCTCAAGCGCTGCGAGTGGCTCGTGTCCAATTGAGCCATGTCCAACTGGATGCCACCCCGATGCGTGAGGCGCTCAGTGGAAACGTACCATAAGACGTGTCGGATTTCCACCTGGGTGTTCTCCGGGTGTCATGTCATTTTTATTTAACGTTCGATAAATAACAAGATTGGAGTGAAACCTGGATGGCACTCGAGTGATAATCTGAACATAACCCTGAAGGTAATTAATTAAGTCTTCAGATAAATACAGAGGTTAATATAGTTAGAATACGAATATCGTATAAATAGTATACAGAAAGGCGAAAATGTAAATCAGAATCAAAATGGGTACACAAAACGAAGTCGGCAATGTTCCTGTCATATGTATGTGTGATTTTCGATCTACAAGAATTCATTTTCCTATGTCCCATTGAGCGGAACTTGCGGATGCGCAATCAATGCTAGCCAATGGAAAACGGTAGATCTAATAAAAGTGATTTACGGGAAGACTCTTGCGATTGGTCAGGGCTAATTGCGCATTCCGCAAATTCCGTTCAATAGGACATAGGAAAACACATTTTAGCGGAACGGAATCGACGGAATGAAGCCACGACCAATTACGAACGTTCCGCCAATTCCAAATTGCGCCAATTCTGCACCATGGGACCGCGCCATCAATGGGCGCATTCAACAGATTCAACAGTTGAGTGAGCGCTCACTGTTATTGGTATATTCTTCTAAATCTAAAATACTGATTGAATGAGCTAAAACTATTTAGTCCGCTGAATACGCCCATTGTAACATCAGCCTCACTCTCTTGCTCCTTTCCTCAATCCCTTGCTTTCTTTCCACTCCGCCTCTAAACTAAGAAGATTGAAGAGAGAAGAGAGAAGGTGGAAGAGAGAACAAAGAAGAAGGAAAGGACTAAGGCTGAGTTTCCACTGAGCGCGTCACGCGTCGCGTCGTCGAAGGAGAGAAAGAGAGGGGTTGTGTATTTATATAATCTTATCTCTTTCTCTCTTTCATGACGCGACGCGTGACGCGCTCAGTGGAAACGTACCATAAAAATGACGGATGCGAATACCTGTATTAGGGTGTCGTCACATGCAGCTCGTAATCCGTAATCGGCACCGAATGTCCGCAAAATTTACTACGAATTGCGTATGTACGGCAGACATTTCTCACGTAATTCGCAACTACGTAAAAAGAGTTCTAGTGTAGTCTAGTGCAGGAACAGAAAACAGATCATTTGTTGTATTCACTATGATTTCTACATATTGTACAATAAATATTATTTTATTAAATGCTATTAGATATCTGCAAATTGTTATAAATATGAATTATTAATAAATATATTTGACGTCGATAATTGTTTGACGTCGGAGTACAATTGCGTAGCGTGCTTACATACTCCTTGTGTCCCGTGGATCCGTAAAATGCGGACGTATAAATGGTAACATTTTTTATTTAACAAGTTATATTGTTCATTTTTATTTTATTTTATAATAAAATTGCAGAATATATTTTGATTATAACAAAAGTTTTAATAAAGCCGTCAAATTTAGTCAAATAGATAAAATTAGGAAAAGCATTACTGGTAATAACTAGTAACTTTTACGGAAATTTCATAGAATACTGCTCCATGGGACACAAGGAGGTAAAACCTTAGAACATATATACCTGGAAGGGGAATGAAGGATCGTGGCCTGTGTCCAAGTTGGGTGCGAGAGAGAACCACATTTTAAAGAAAGAGAAGGGTAGATTGTTACCTCCGTCCGCAATGCGCAAGCGCGAATGAGCGAAACGGCGCACAGCTTTAGCGCGTTTTATTTGTAAGAGAGGTTAGGGTTAGGAAATGAAGGTGTCACCTAAAAAGTTATATTTTGTAGGAAAAAATGCCAGGCCCATATTGTGTCTTATGCGGTAAACGTGATAAATCGGTATCTTATCATGGGTAACTAATACTGTAATATGTGGTATAAACAGTAAATTATAGGATGAAATATAACTCTCTCTATCTCTCTGAGTACGATGCTTGTTGATAATAAAAATTTAATATTAAGTTCATTCTCTCTCAATAGATTTCCGAAAAACGACGAAACTCGTAAGAAGTGGCTTGATTTTTGTGGCATTGATGAACATGTTTTAAGCACAGCTACTAAACTGTGTTCAAATCATTTCGAAGAAGACAAATTAATCCACAAATCTAAGAATACGTTTCTCAAGCCCAATGCTCTGCCAACTATTACGAGTAAAAAGAGGAAGAAACATCAATGTTTAGATAGCAGTCTGAAAAAATCAAAAAATTCGAAAAATATCAGTGAGGAAATAGTCAGCAATGGAACTGTCAATGATAAAATTCATCATAATAATGGAACTGCCTTTAACATGACTGTCAATGATGGAATTGTCATTAATGATGGAGTTATTACCAATGGAACTATCCATATAACTGTGGATGATAGAATTATTGATGAGACTATAGACAATGAAATTATTGATATGACTGTGGACAATGGAATCGTCAGCAATAGTGGAATCAGTGATGAAATTGTCGACAAGACAATCCATTGTGATAATGACATCATCACCGATGAAACTGTTCCTATGGGAATCCATCGTGATGATGGAAACATTATTGACGAAACCGAGACACTAAATTCTGATACTTGCCTAACTGTGAATCGTCCATCTACACCTCCAAACTCTGAACGGAGTAATTGTTTCCAAACACCTGTCAAAAATTTACATGACCCTCGTTTTGTTGGTGCCATTAGAACGCCACATCTTGCCACGCCAAGGAAAGCTCTAAGAGCTTTAGAAGTAGCGAAACGAACAATCGAAAAACAGCGAAGGAAAATCAAAACGTTGCAGCAGGCCAAAATCAGATTAGTTGGTCGCATAACAACGCTAAATGGACTAATCAAACATTTAAAGCAAAAAGATCTATTATCGGAAACAACAACTGATAATTTAATGGTAACTATTGGCTATTTCTGAGAAAAGAAATTCCATATATGGACAAATTTCATATATAATTATATCTGAAATATGACATATTTTATATATGATTATATATAATCATATGATTATTTATAATTGTATATGACATTTGTCCAATAAATTGTAAAAAGTATCGCTCTATTGATTAGCTGCTAGATAATGTATAATAATTAATGTTTGAATAAAAAAAAAATAAAACAATTTGTAAAAAAAAGTCCGATTTTGATACATCATGACCTTTTTACTTTTTATTCCTACATTTAAATTAAGTAATTAATGGACATATAAGCTCCTATTTTTATAATACAACTTTTACTTTTAATTGTATATTTAGAGTGATTAATGTGAAGAAAATTTTTTATTTTTATACATCAAGATTTCTTTTTTTATTTGTACATTTAGGTTGAAGCTCCAACAGTATTAAATGAGATTTTGAAACGAAAAAAAGGTTTGAGAAAGAAATACCCTGCAGAACTAAGAGCTTTTGCCCTTACGCTGAACTTCTATTCGCCCAAAGCGTACAAATATGTACGTAAAACTTTCAAAAATTTTCTTCCAGACCTTTCAACAATCCGTAAGTGGTATTCGGTATTAGATGGTCGACCTGGATTCACTCACGAAGTACTTGAAGCATTAAAGTGTAAAGTTTTTAAGTCAAAAACACCGATTTTCTGTAATTTGGTAGTAGACGAAATTGCGATTCGACAGGGCATAGTATATGATGGTAAACGGTATTACGGACCTGTAGATTTAGGTATACATATGAGTAATGATACAGATGTTCCTCGACAAGCAACAAATGCATTAGTATTTATGGTAGTCGCATTGAATGACCACTGGAAAGTTCCCGTTGGATATTTTTTGATCGATGCTCTAAATGGTAAAGAAAGAGCCAGTTTGCTAGAAAAATGTTTCGAAGTTATTTATGAAACTGGAGTAATATTGCATTCAGTAACATTTGATGGTGCAATCGTTAATTTGAGCATGTGCACTGCTTTAGGTGCAAATTTTCAATTGGGAAACAATTTTCAGCCGTATATTATTCACAGTATAACAAAAGAAAAAAAATTCTGCTTCTTCGATCCATGCCACATGCTCAAATTAGTGCGAAACACTCTAGGCGATAAATTAGTATTATATTATAAAGGCAAAAGTATTAATTGACAAAATATTGTGTCCTTACAAACATTACAGGAAACTGAAGGTTTAAAAGCTGGTACAAAGCTAACAAAAAGGCACATCTTGTATAAGAATTCGAAAATGAACGTAAAATTGGCTGCCCAAACACTCAGTGATAGTGTTAATACAGCTTTGAAAGTTTGCAATCAATACTTTCCTAATCAGTTTACAAATGCAGAAGAAACAGCTTTATTTTGTTCTATATTTAATGATGCCTTCGACATATTAAATGTAAGATCAAAATTCTGTAAGAAAAAAAAGTGCAATATGCCTCTCACCAATGAAAATTATAATGAACTTAAGAATTACGCGGGGATTATTATAGAATATATAAAACAATTGCAATATTCTACAAACGAATCGATTTTGAAGAGTAATCGAAAGACTGGCTTTTTGGGTTTTATAATTTGCTTAATAAATATATTTGATTTATTTGATATATTAAAAGAAAAAGGTCTAAAATATTTACTTACGTACAAAATAAACCAAGATCACTTGGAAACATTTTTCAGTGCCCTACGTAGCAGAGGGGGTTTCAACGACAACCCTAATGCCAAACAATTTGAGAGCAGTTATAAGCGCCTGCTTGTTAGGCATGAAATTGAAGCTTCTGAAAGAGGGAATTGCCTAATAGATGATGTGCAAATTTTATATGCATCATCAGCAAATAAATCAAATATAATAAGCGATGGTATATTCACGGAAGCCAATGATACGATATGTACTGATGCATTTGATCATGATTACTTGTCTACCTTATGGTCATTAAGTTCTTATATCGAAGATGTGGTCAAATACATCAGTGGATTCGTAATTAGAAAGCTTTTACGATGTAATATTTGTGATACATGCTCTATTTTTTTAACTGCTAAATCTACTGATTCAATATTAATAACTTTAAAAAGTAGAGGAAAATTGATTTTTCCATCAGAAGATGTCATAAAAATAGCAAAAGTATGTGAAACTATTATTCGAGAAAACAGTCATATTATTTTTAAAACTAAAAATATTAAAAATGTGTTGTGCATGAAATCATTTCAAACTGTTTGTCATTTAGTTTTTAATGATAATAAAATGATGGAACATATTATGCAACAAGATATTTTCAATAACCATAAGACTGAATTAATACAAAGTATTATTAAAATTTATATAAATTTGCGTTTGTTTCACGAAGGAAAAAGTGCGACTGATATTAAGCAAAAAGATTTTATTAGACAAAAATATTCAAAATTAATACACTTTAAACACCAATAATATATACATATATATATCTCCAATGTTATTTTGTTCTTTTGCTTGTATAAAATAAAGTTTATAATTACTTATCACTTATGTACACTGTCCGACATTACTTATCATTTATTCAATCATTGTCAATTGTATTTCAATTAAAAATTACAGTTTCAAACGGCGCGGTGAGTGTGACGTGTGGCGTCATCCGCGCTTGCGCATTGCGAGCACAGGTTAAAAGCTATCTTTCTCTCTCGTACCCAACTTAGACACAGATTTTTACTATGGAGAACATAGCAATTCCCCTTCCAGGTATATATGTTCTAAGGT
>NW_017299960.1:222920-232046 GCF_001594075.2 Trachymyrmex cornetzi
CTTAGAACATATATACCTGGAAGGGGAATGAAGGATCGTGGCCTGTGTCCAAGTTGGGTGCGAGAGAGAACCACATTTTAAAGAAAGAGAAGGGTAGATTGTTACCTCCGTCCGCAATGCGCAAGCGCGAATGAGCGAAACGGCGCACAGCTTTAGCGCGTTTTATTTGTAAGAGAGGTTAGGGTTAGGAAATGAAGGTGTCACCTAAAAAGTTATATTTTGTAGGAAAAAATGCCAGGCCCATATTGTGTCTTATGCGGTAAACGTGATAAATCGGTATCTTATCATGGGTAACTAATACTGTAATATGTGGTATAAACAGTAAATTATAGGATGAAATATAACTCTCTCTATCTCTCTGAGTACGATGCTTGTTGATAATAAAAATTTAATATTAAGTTCATTCTCTCTCAATAGATTTCCGAAAAACGACGAAACTCGTAAGAAGTGGCTTGATTTTTGTGGCATTGATGAACATGTTTTAAGCACAGCTACTAAACTGTGTTCAAATCATTTCGAAGAAGACAAATTAATCCACAAATCTAAGAATACGTTTCTCAAGCCCAATGCTCTGCCAACTATTACGAGTAAAAAGAGGAAGAAACATCAATGTTTAGATAGCAGTCTGAAAAAATCAAAAAATTCGAAAAATATCAGTGAGGAAATAGTCAGCAATGGAACTGTCAATGATAAAATTCATCATAATAATGGAACTGCCTTTAACATGACTGTCAATGATGGAATTGTCATTAATGATGGAGTTATTACCAATGGAACTATCCATATAACTGTGGATGATAGAATTATTGATGAGACTATAGACAATGAAATTATTGATATGACTGTGGACAATGGAATCGTCAGCAATAGTGGAATCAGTGATGAAATTGTCGACAAGACAATCCATTGTGATAATGACATCATCACCGATGAAACTGTTCCTATGGGAATCCATCGTGATGATGGAAACATTATTGACGAAACCGAGACACTAAATTCTGATACTTGCCTAACTGTGAATCGTCCATCTACACCTCCAAACTCTGAACGGAGTAATTGTTTCCAAACACCTGTCAAAAATTTACATGACCCTCGTTTTGTTGGTGCCATTAGAACGCCACATCTTGCCACGCCAAGGAAAGCTCTAAGAGCTTTAGAAGTAGCGAAACGAACAATCGAAAAACAGCGAAGGAAAATCAAAACGTTGCAGCAGGCCAAAATCAGATTAGTTGGTCGCATAACAACGCTAAATGGACTAATCAAACATTTAAAGCAAAAAGATCTATTATCGGAAACAACAACTGATAATTTAATGGTAACTATTGGCTATTTCTGAGAAAAGAAATTCCATATATGGACAAATTTCATATATAATTATATCTGAAATATGACATATTTTATATATGATTATATATAATCATATGATTATTTATAATTGTATATGACATTTGTCCAATAAATTGTAAAAAGTATCGCTCTATTGATTAGCTGCTAGATAATGTATAATAATTAATGTTTGAATAAAAAAAAAATAAAACAATTTGTAAAAAAAAGTCCGATTTTGATACATCATGACCTTTTTACTTTTTATTCCTACATTTAAATTAAGTAATTAATGGACATATAAGCTCCTATTTTTATAATACAACTTTTACTTTTAATTGTATATTTAGAGTGATTAATGTGAAGAAAATTTTTTATTTTTATACATCAAGATTTCTTTTTTTATTTGTACATTTAGGTTGAAGCTCCAACAGTATTAAATGAGATTTTGAAACGAAAAAAAGGTTTGAGAAAGAAATACCCTGCAGAACTAAGAGCTTTTGCCCTTACGCTGAACTTCTATTCGCCCAAAGCGTACAAATATGTACGTAAAACTTTCAAAAATTTTCTTCCAGACCTTTCAACAATCCGTAAGTGGTATTCGGTATTAGATGGTCGACCTGGATTCACTCACGAAGTACTTGAAGCATTAAAGTGTAAAGTTTTTAAGTCAAAAACACCGATTTTCTGTAATTTGGTAGTAGACGAAATTGCGATTCGACAGGGCATAGTATATGATGGTAAACGGTATTACGGACCTGTAGATTTAGGTATACATATGAGTAATGATACAGATGTTCCTCGACAAGCAACAAATGCATTAGTATTTATGGTAGTCGCATTGAATGACCACTGGAAAGTTCCCGTTGGATATTTTTTGATCGATGCTCTAAATGGTAAAGAAAGAGCCAGTTTGCTAGAAAAATGTTTCGAAGTTATTTATGAAACTGGAGTAATATTGCATTCAGTAACATTTGATGGTGCAATCGTTAATTTGAGCATGTGCACTGCTTTAGGTGCAAATTTTCAATTGGGAAACAATTTTCAGCCGTATATTATTCACAGTATAACAAAAGAAAAAAAATTCTGCTTCTTCGATCCATGCCACATGCTCAAATTAGTGCGAAACACTCTAGGCGATAAATTAGTATTATATTATAAAGGCAAAAGTATTAATTGGCAAAATATTGTGTCCTTACAAACATTACAGGAAACTGAAGGTTTAAAAGCTGGTACAAAGCTAACAAAAAGGCACATCTTGTATAAGAATTCGAAAATGAACGTAAAATTGGCTGCCCAAACACTCAGTGATAGTGTTAATACAGCTTTGAAAGTTTGCAATCAATACTTTCCTAATCAGTTTACAAATGCAGAAGAAACAGCTTTATTTTGTTCTATATTTAATGATGCCTTCGACATATTAAATGTAAGATCAAAATTCTGTAAGAAAAAAAAGTGCAATATGCCTCTCACCAATGAAAATTATAATGAACTTAAGAATTACGCGGGGATTATTATAGAATATATAAAACAATTGCAATATTCTACAAACGAATCGATTTTGAAGAGTAATCGAAAGACTGGCTTTTTGGGTTTTATAATTTGCTTAATAAATATATTTGATTTATTTGATATATTAAAAGAAAAAGGTCTAAAATATTTACTTACGTACAAAATAAACCAAGATCACTTGGAAACATTTTTCAGTGCCCTACGTAGCAGAGGGGGTTTCAACGACAACCCTAATGCCAAACAATTTGAGAGCAGTTATAAGCGCCTGCTTGTTAGGCATGAAATTGAAGCTTCTGAAAGAGGGAATTGCCTAATAGATGATGTGCAAATTTTATATGCATCATCAGCAAATAAATCAAATATAATAAGCGATGGTATATTCACGGAAGCCAATGATACGATATGTACTGATGCATTTGATCATGATTACTTGTCTACCTTATGGTCATTAAGTTCTTATATCGAAGATGTGGTCAAATACATCAGTGGATTCGTAATTAGAAAGCTTTTACGATGTAATATTTGTGATACATGCTCTATTTTTTTAACTGCTAAATCTACTGATTCAATATTAATAACTTTAAAAAGTAGAGGAAAATTGATTTTTCCATCAGAAGATGTCATAAAAATAGCAAAAGTATGTGAAACTATTATTCGAGAAAACAGTCATATTATTTTTAAAACTAAAAATATTAAAAATGTGTTGTGCATGAAATCATTTCAAACTGTTTGTCATTTAGTTTTTAATGATAATAAAATGATGGAACATATTATGCAACAAGATATTTTCAATAACCATAAGACTGAATTAATACAAAGTATTATTAAAATTTATATAAATTTGCGTTTGTTTCACGAAGGAAAAAGTGCGACTGATATTAAGCAAAAAGATTTTATTAGACAAAAATATTCAAAATTAATACACTTTAAACACCAATAATATATACATATATATATCTCCAATGTTATTTTGTTCTTTTGCTTGTATAAAATAAAGTTTATAATTACTTATCACTTATGTACACTGTCCGACATTACTTATCATTTATTCAATCATTGTCAATTGTATTTCAATTAAAAATTACAGTTTCAAACGGCGCGGTGAGTGTGACGTGTGGCGTCATCCGCGCTTGCGCATTGCGAGCACAGGTTAAAAGCTATCTTTCTCTCTCGTACCCAACTTAGACACAGATTTTTACTATGGAGAACATAGCAATTCCCCTTCCAGGTATATATGTTCTAAGGGTAAAACACACGTAACGTTACGGACGCAATCCCTAGTACTTTTGCGGACATCTGGTACGGATTACGGATTACGGGCTGCATGTGACGGCATCCTAATAGTGCTCTATATGAATCAATCAGAGAGCCATATTAGTATTTAAGACATTGCTTGAGATTAGGCCCGGATCCTCATATGGGCATCAGCGCTTTGATACCGAACACTGATTGGTGAAAAACGGATGATGGAAGTAGAGTCCTAGATTTATCAGAGAGGCACAACCGGCTTAAGTCAATATGACAAAGGTGCTAAGAAGAGTACTAAACATGGCCGACATGCTATGAAACTGCCTTTAAACTATGTCAAGATAAGACGTGTAGGATAATGTGAGATAGAATGTATAGGATAAAATGAAATAGAAATATGTCACTAGTATTATAAATGGCTGCCAAGTCACGCAATTGGTTAGATTGCAACAACGAATCAGAATGCATAACACCGATTGCGCCTCTCTGATAAATCTAGGACTCTAGATAGAAGTAAACCCCCTCAACCGACTTTTCACCAATCAGCGCTCTATGCCAAAGTGCTGTTGCCCGTATAAGGGCTAAGCCCGGATCCTCATACGGGCAACAGCGCTTTGACACCGAACGCTAATTGGTGAAAAGCCGGTTGTGGGAGTAAAATTTACCCCTATCTCCCGTTTTTCACCAATCAGCGTTCGGTATCAAAGCGCTGTTGCCCGTATGAGGATCCGGGCTAAGAACGGACTATGGATTCCGTCCCTAGATTTATAATGGCCCCTGCACATTAGACGCGGAAACGCTTGCCACGCGGCAAAATGCTATGCGGTAACTAATAAGCTTACAGCTCCTAACATGTTCATTGGTTACCGCGTCGCATTTTGCCGCGCGGCAAGCGTTTCCGCGTCCAATGTGCAGAAACCATAAAAGAAGCGCGACTAGTGTTAAGTGTTCTGATTGGTCATTGCAATCAAGTAATTAGCAGCCAATGATAAACTTATTTCTGTGTACTAAAAATGGCTGGTTAATGGATGATTGATGGCTTTCATAATCCGTCTTGCAAACGACGCCATTTTTAGTATTCCTTCGAGTATTTTTTAGTACTTTTGCGATACTGACATCAGTTGGTCGCGCTTTTTTTTATAAATATAGAACTCTAGCCTTCCTGTTGATTATTTCGACCGCTATTTCAATTTAGTTGTCTGTAGTCCAATAAGCGTTTAGTATTATTAGTATAGAGTCATTGAACTATATATGCACTGGAGTGGGCATCGAGGAAAATTCGTAGCCGCAATTGAGCAGCCGCCATTTTGGATGGATCAAATATTTGAGCAAATCACAGAAGCGTTCGCGCGCGCGTTGCGATCGATGTATCAATCGATGTACTATCGATGTATGAAAATCTATATGGACATGAATGGTATATATATAAATAAAAATAGTATTACTTCAGTTTTATTAGTACATTCAATAAAATAACTTTAATAACACTTCATATCCTACATCGTTAACACATATGCAGGAATTGATATATTTAACACAAAAATTTTTACCTATGAAGTGAAAGGCCCATTTGCGGCTGTTAGCCTATATATCTGTAATGCGTTTAACACGATCCCGTGGGAAATCATTATGAGAGCATTAGTGAATAAGAAAGTGCCGGATTATTTGATAAACATGGTGTCAAGCTATCTGTATGATAGAAAAATAACCTATGTGGACAACAATCAAAATCTGGTCAGTCATGCAACTAACAGAGGGGCTCCTCAAGGCTCAGTTCTGGGACCCCTATTGTGGAATGTCGCGTTCGATGACATATTGAAGACTGAACTCCCGGATCGTTGCTGTGCAATAGCGTACGCGGATGACACACTGGTAGTAACTGTCAGAAAATGCGTGAACGAGGCAGTGGCTTGTGTGGAACTAGCAGTGGCTATGATTGCTAGGGAAATTAATCGTATCGGTATTGAACTAGCTGCGAACAAAACCGAGGCGATGGTCTTCGTTCCTAGAAGAGTGCCCCGTCCATTACCTGTCATGACGGTACAGGGAGAACTAATTAAAGTCAAGGACTCCATGAAATACCTAGGGCTACACCTGGATAGTAAGTGGTCATTTATAGCACACTTCGACAAACTAGCTAACAGATTGGACGCGGTTGCCCATGCATTAAGTAGATTAATGCCGAATCTTCACGGTCCCAGGGAGAACAAGAGAAAGCTATATGCGGGGGTTCTACACTCAGTGATATTATACGGGGCCCCTGTCTGGGCGGACGACGCGGTACATAGCAGGAGAATCCTGATGATTTTACATAGGGTCCAAGGCAAAATTGCTAGACTGGTCATAAGTGCGTATAGAACTGTGGCTTTCGAGGCAGCGGTCATGCTGGCAGGAATCGTTCCTGTAGAGTTAATGGCGAAAAAATACAAGGACTTATACCTTCGGAAAAAGGAGCTGAGAGAGCGCGGAGTGGAGATTACAGGCAAAACCAGTACAATCCTCAGGCTACAAGCAAGCGAGAATGCAATGGCAACTTGGAAGGTGCGAGCGATGAGAGCAGGAGGCTTCGGTAAGAGGACCAGAGAGGCCGTGGCGCCATGCCTGGAGGCATGGTGCACACGTAGACACAGCTACATCAATTTTCATATGACGCAGATGCTGACAGGACATGGTTGCTACAGTGACTTCCCTATATAGGATTAAAAAAACTTTAACAGCGAGATGTGCTCATTGCTCGGATGGATGGGATAGTGCAAGACACACGTTGATGTTCTGCCCGGCGTGAGAAGCAGAAAGAGAAGTGCTCCGCGGGGTTATAAGCCAAGATTTAGAGCCACCGATAATAGTGCGTAAGATATTGAAGAATGGCAATAACTGGACAGCGTTTTCGAGATTTAGCGTAAGCATAATGGCTGCGAAAGAAGAGGCGGAGAGGGCCTGGCAGGCGGCGAAACGGGCCCCACCTCCCCCTCTTAGGGATATGGATATGGATTAGCCCGCAACCGTGTCCCAAACTGACAGTAAGAAAGATCCAGATACAGCGAGTGGATCCGTGCAACACTGGGAGAACCGAGTCGTTCCGTCGCGACTCGAGAAGACACTGCGAGCCTATGTTGGTCAGCAATAAGTAGAGATATTGCGCAAGAGTAGAGAGCAAATAGTCCACCAGAGCCGCCAGATGCCTGAAGTTGATGCTACGGCAGTTCCGGGCACCTGGCATATGGCTCACAGCGGTAGCGCAGGACAAGGGGAGTTTTTAATTGGTAGGCGGACCCGACGTAACATCTGGGCAAATAATGACATTGGATCTCGGCGAGTAGCCACGTGGTAGTGTGAAAATAGAGCCTGTCCTTATGGAATTGGTCCCTGCCAGTAACCCTTGGAAGAAAGTCGGACCTAGTCTGAGCCCTGTTCGCCGGAGGAGGTCTGAATCCAACACACCCATCGTGCGCGAAATGGATGTCTTCCCCTAGCGGGTTCAAACTTCACGGAAGGATTACCTCGCTGAGGAGTAGAAGATTTTCTCCTCCTACGCAAAACAAAAAAACAAACAAAAAGGCCCTTTTTACTTCTCTACCTACATCCAGGCGGGTGGCACCCAGTTGGACACGGCTCAATTGGACACGACCCACTCACAGCGCTTGAGACTACAAAGCTCCTAAGCACCGGTCGCTGTGATTGGTAGTGTCCAATCGAGCCGTGATCAATCGGGATCACTCCCACCCAGGCACACAGCACTTCATGTTGATGCTTTGTAGACAGTCACGCGATTTTATAATCCTTCAAATATAACCTCACACATGATAATCTTACTGACATATGCGTCTTACCTCTTCTTCGCGTGAGAATATGCAGAATACGAAAATCTAAGAGAGTAACATAAACTCAATTGTGAGTTTGAAGCCGGTCACACTTTCCAAAAATGATGACACAATAACACGTCCGATCACGTCGATAGACAATCCATCGCCATCGACACCGTCTGGGGTGATCCCGATTGACCACGGCTCGATTGGATACCACCAATCACAGTGACCGGTGCTTAGGAGCTTTGTAGTCTCAAGCGCTGTGAGTGGCTCGTGTCCAATTGAGCCGTGTCCAACTGGGTGCCACCCCACCGTCTCATATGTCATATGCATTTTACTAAAGAACATTAAACGTAAGTGCGCATGAGCACCTGAAAACTTCTGATTCGCTCAAATATTTGACCCCACCAAAATGGCGACTGATCAATTGCGGCCACGATTTTCTATGCTTCACAGCGGAGATGCATTCCAGTGTATATACAGAGAGAAACGGTATATATAGGGTGTACTAGATTTACCGGAGGAGCCGGCACGTACATATAGGGTGTTACAGATACATACTAGGCAGTACGACAGGTTGCGCGGCAAACTTTGCATAGCCAAGCGTGGTTTAATAGGGGGTGATCCCGATTGACCACGTCTCGATTGGACATCACCAATCACAGCGACCGGTGCTTAGGAGCTTTGTAGTCTCAAGCGCTGTGAGTGGCTTGTGTCCAATTGAGCCGTGTCCAACTGGGTGCCACCCGTTTAATAGACAATGACAGTGATTTTATAACATAAACTTTACAATATAAATAATAAAACTTTGTAGTATAAACTTTATAATGTATAAAGTCACTGTCATTGTCTATTAAACCACGCTTGGCCATGCAAAGTTTGCCACGCAACCCGTCGTACTGCCTAGTATATATCTGTAACATCCTGTACATGTTCTTCATGAAAAAGTAAATCGAAAATGTTAATAGCAAAATCTTAAAGCATCAATAGTTTTGAAACGGTGAGCATTTGAAAATAACCAATCACAGGACATGAAATTCGCACCGTTAGGGGCGGCGCAACTAAGCGGTCGGCCGCGCGAACGCTTTGACGGACGTATCGCTCAACGGCACGGTACCGAACGAGTATTGCAAAGTTTCGTGAAATTTTTATATTAACTATTGCCATATTCTTAAATTTTTGTGTGACATAAAAATTTTTAAATAAAATTAATAATTAATTTTAAAGAAATATAAAT
>NW_017299960.1:233404-234043 GCF_001594075.2 Trachymyrmex cornetzi
ACATGGGAAACCAATCTCGTATAAAAAAAAAAAAACCCATGTAGACCTGTGTTATAGAAACAAATTAAATTAAAAATAAATTAAAAACTATCGCTGTCAGTTAAAAAACATGATGTATAAAGCATGGTGCAATGTAGTCAAAAGGAGTCATGATTTAACATTAGAATTAATAAAATTAATTCATGGAAATAACTTAATTAATAAAATTAGTCATCTATTTTAAGCTTGTATATCACCATCTATTTTGTCATTGTTTAAAACATAACAAGCGTTTAAATTATAATTTATATTGATATTTATATTTATATATTTTTTTAATTAATTATTATTTATATTTAAAAATTTTTATGTCTCACAAAAATTTAAGAATACGGCAGTAGTTAATATAGAAATTTCATGAAACTCTTTGCAATACTCGTTCGGTACCATGCCGTTGAGCGATACGTCCGTCAAAGGCCTAGTTTACACCGAGTACTTGATACGTGTATTAAGTACCATATCCATGTCAAATCACTTGATACGCTCAGTATAAACGCTAGAGGATTACTTTATAGCGTTTTCGGCCCGATCGGGTTTGCACCAACCTGGGTTGGATTAATCTTTCCTATTGGTTGATATCACACGCTCTACCAATAGGAG
>NW_017299960.1:234082-236114 GCF_001594075.2 Trachymyrmex cornetzi
CGGCACACGATGCTTGTTTTCCTACTGGATTGCTAGCTGGATTAGAATCTTGCCACCGTATTGGATGTGATGCTGTCAGTGCCAGCATCACAGCCAATACAGTGGCAAGATTCTAATCCAGCTAGCAATCCAGCAGGAAAACAAGCATCGTGTGCCGCAGGCTTAAAAATCCACTATTTGTAAGTTAAGGTTAAAGCGGGGAGCACAGACTCTTGCATAACGTATAACACGTAATGCATAAAAAAATATGCCAATCGAAGTCCTTCATTTCCTTCCTTTCTATTAGCGTTTTCGGCCCGACCGGGTTTGCACCAACCTGGGTTGGATTAATGGCGTTTTGCGCTCCCCTATTGGTAGAGCGTGTGACATCAACCAATAGGAAAGATTAATCCAACCCAGGTTGGTGCAAACCCGATCGGGCCGAAAACGCTATATGAAAAAAAAAACTCTGATTGGTTTAATTTCTTATGCCTCATGTGTTATGCGTTATGCAAGAATCTGTGCTCCCCGCTTAAGAGATTGAAATACGACGAAGAAAAACCAAAAAAGAAAAAGAACGTTAGATTAAAATAAAAGTTTATATCTCGACAGTAAAAATGTCGTGCAAAAAGGGTGCGAATTGAACAGAGGATGAAACATTTCTCGAATTAGTAACCGAAAAAATTTTGAATATAATGGATGGAAAGAAACATCGGCATGTTCATTTTTTTGTCGAAGGAATTTTCTCAATCTCATTTTCATTTTACGTTTTATCGTATTCTTGAAACGATTTCTTTTGATTTCTTGCTGCATATTTAAAATTTGGAATAACGGTATAAATAATGTAATTGCAACTTCTTCCATTATTTCCACAATTAATTACTTAAACAAGAACAGAGATTTAGGATCAGCGACCATAAATCGATAGTCACAATTTTTTGTCATTTATTAATACAAATTGTTAAGTTGACACTTTTAGCGTATTCGATTACTGACTCGACCAGACTCTGAGTCAACAGTCTGTTCTTTTTAGCTGCATTTCTTACACAATTTAGCTCTTCTTTTGCAGCTAAACAGAACAGACTATTGACTCGGAGTCGGGTCGAGTCAGTAAATCGAATACGCTATTTATCTGGACCAAAAACCTAACTTAACCTGTTTTTAGACAAGTGAGTGTAAACAGGGACGTACAAAATGCTTAGTCCGCACCAACTTTTCACGAGCTGCTCTAATCGGCTATTTTAGCGACAAAAAGGATCACGTGATCAAAATGGACATTTGATATTCGTCAATTTTGACCACGTGATTCTTTTTGTCGCTGAAACAGCCGGTTTTAGCAGCCCGTGAAAATTTACCTTTAAAAAGAAAGCGAAAGTGTCGAGTGCCAAAAGTGCAAGCAACGCGAACAGGGAATCGATTCTACATCTTGAAAAGAGGTGAAAATTACAAAATGAGCGAATTTACTAGAATACTGATAATTTCATTGGTCAACACCTAGTAAATTTGCTCACTTTTGTAATTTTACCTTGTTTGAAGATACAGAATTGACCCCCTAATGTTTCGCAAAGTGTCACGTGATCGATATATTTCTCTGATTGGCTAGAGTAATTCATAGTAACTGCCATATTGAATTTACTATCAATGGGTGCATTCAGAAGCACGACCGCTCACTGAGCACTCGGTGAGCTCTTGCATCTGATTGGCATATTCCATTAGATCGAAAAATATAGACCAAACAGATACAAGAGCTCAATGAGCGGTCGTGCTTCTGGATGCACCTAATATACTCAACATCGACTGCTGTGGAATGAAATTAGTAAACTCATCCTTCTCAATGTTTTGTAAATATTTATCTATTAATTATTTCATGCTTTGCATTGAATGTTGCGTACCTTATGTATTGAATTTACATCCATTATCACCATGCCAACGAATTGCGCCGGATATCGCTGTAATAATAATGCTGAATTCACACTGCATCCGATTTGCGTCGTACGACACTCTTCAACCAATCGGAAAACAGAATTCCGATGATACGAAGCAAAATCCATCG
>NW_017299960.1:236370-237318 GCF_001594075.2 Trachymyrmex cornetzi
TGAAGAGTGTCGTACAACGCAAATCGGATGCAGTGTGAATCCAGCATAATAACACGGGGGCGGAAGGGTGAGAATCACTTCGCATGGAAAGTTGAAATCCATGTAAAAAAATACAATTATAGACCTCATTTTGTCTCTGTGACAGATTTCCTAACCTCAGTCGTCAACTTTAATGGGCCTTCTACAATAAGTCATTAATCATAAATCAGAAGTAAGAAACTAAAAATTGACGACTGTGATTGGTCAATTTTTAGCTTCTGACTTCTGATTTATGACTAATGGGCTTTCTATAATAAGCCGCAAATCAGAACATCAGAAGTCTTAACCAGTCTTAACCAAATCGGGTGGCACCCAGTTGGACACGGCTCAATTGGACACGAGCCACTCACAGCGCTTGAGACTACAAAGTTCCTAAACACCGGTCGCTGTGATTGGTGGTGTCCAATCGAGCCGTGATCAATTGGGATCACCCCGAATAAGCCTACACTAATAGCGTTTTCGATTAAGGTGCACTGGCTGCACTCAGTGTCAAGAGCGTGTTCGATTGGCAGTGCCAATGCGCACTTGGCTAGTGTCACGTGTTCATTTGATCGCACGACACTCGCGTAGTGCGCACTCAGTGCGCACTAAGTGGCACGAGATATTTTGACGGTGCCAGTTCAGTGCACGTTTTATCACAGTTAAGGATATACATAGGGACAAGCAAATCTGCGCAGTTGAATTGAAAACGGGGTCTTGTCCCTACTCTTAATATCTTTTTACTGTGGTTTTGTAACATTTTGTTGAACATTGCTTCAAAGTGAACAAAAATGAGTTTCAGCTTTAGCACTGAAAATCTTGGCGTATTCTTTTGAATTTGCACTATTCAGTGCAACCCATGGAACTCGTCCAGTGTTGGTGTGAACTGAGTGCGCACTGGTGCGCACTAACTTTTGCCCAATCGAAAAC
>NW_017299960.1:237332-240384 GCF_001594075.2 Trachymyrmex cornetzi
AATATAGTCAATTTTAATAAATATTTAATTCAATACTGCCAACTAAACATTTACTTACAGTAAATAAATATTTGTTTAGTAAAAAAAATAATTGTTATAATAAATCAAATTAACATTTCTTATATCAAATAAATATATCTTTATATTTAATAAATGTTTAGTTGGCAGTATTCAACTAAATATTTATTAAAATTGACTATATTTTTTTCAATGTAATTTTATTGATTTTTAAAGTGTGGCACGGCATCTATTCTGTATAATTACTTATTGGGCCTTCTACAATAAGCCATAAATCAGAAGTTCTAAGCGATCTTAAGTCATAATCGGTGAAGTTCGCCAATAGCCAACTTAAATGACTTGGTTAAGACTGGTTAAGACTTCTGACGTTCTGACTTGCGGCTTATGGTACGTTTCCACTGAGCGCGTCACGCGTCGCGTTGTCCATCGCGTTAGGGCCTGAGCACAATAGAGGAACAGGAATTAGATATTAAGATTTTAACCTATCAGAAACTGATTACATCGGAATACACGGTTTCTGATAGGTTGAAATCTTAATATCTAATTCTTGTTCCTCTATTGTGCGCAGGCCCTTACGACGCGATGCGAAAAAGAGAAAGAGAGAGGTATAAACTTCACTCTTTCTCTCTTTCGCATCGCGTCGTGACGCGATGGACGACGCAACGCGTGACGCGCTCAGTGGATACGTACCATTATTGTAGAAGGCCCATTAGTTATAAATCAGAAGTTAGAAACTAAAAGTTTATAGGCCTTCTACAATAAGCCGCAAGTCAGAACGTCAGGGGCTCTATTCTTGAAAAGAAACGTATACGAAAGTCTAGGAAAATACTATAGTATACGTAACGTATACTGTAGCATTTCCCTAGAATTTCGTATACTTTTCTTTTCAAGAATAGAGCCCCAGAAGTCTTAACCAGTCTTAACCAAGTCGTTCAAGTTGGCTATTGGCCAACTTTACCGATTATGACTTAAGATCGCTTAGAACTTCAGACTTGCGGCTTATTGTAGAAGGCCCATTACCTATCACAGTCGTCTGACTTCTGGTTTATGACTAAGTCCGGATCTACAATAGATGTTTTAAGTTTTAAGCTGTAAGAAATTGACCAACTACAGTCGAATGCGAGAAGAATAGATTGTGGGTTTGTTCGCGTCGCATGCTCCAATATGTTCCAATGTGCTCCTACCATAGCTCCTACTCACTCCAACGCGCTTGCTAGAGTGAGTAGGAGCTATGGTAGGAGTATGTTGGAACATGTTGGAGCATGCGACGCCAACAAATCTTGTGATTCATCCATTTCTTATGGCATAGGCTGAGTTTCCACTAAGCGCGTCACGCGTCGTATCGTCGAAGGAGAGAAAGAGAGGGGTTGTATATTTATATAATCTTATCTCTTTCTCTCTTTCATGACGCGACGCGTGACGCGATGGACGACGCGATGCGTGACACGCTCAGTGGATACGTACCATAAGGCTTAAAAATTTATTGTAGATCCGAGCTAATGGCTTATCCCGGATCTACAATACGGGCCTACGTGTTTAAGCCTTAAGGATCATCTACAATAGGTATCCATAACCGTAATGTAAATTCGTATGTACTTGACCGGACAAAACCTCCGATTGTAAAAATTATTATTTTAAATCGTTTGTATTTCGTATGAAGAGTTTTGAAGTGCAAATAAAAAGGTTTGTGAGTCATTGTATTAATTACAATTAATCATTCTTTTTTGGACCATGTACTTGACCGAAATAATTAACCGGATTTAAATTCAACAAAGTTTAAACATGGAATCGTTTGTATTTCGTATGAAGAGTTATGAAGTACCATTAAAAACGTTTGTGAGTCATCCAAACATTTTTAATTAAATATTAAAATATCATGTATTTGACCGAATTATAGATATAGGCGCTACGGTCACGGAAATTCCGTTGGATAGGTAGTCTCTCTAGTATTTTGATATTCCATGTATTATGAAATTGCTTGCACTATGTTTTGTTGTAAATTATTTAAAGGTGTGAGTATACGGTGGTGCAATGCACAAATAGACAACTGTGACAAAAGGTGTGCAAATTGTAATTGTAACTCCGGAAGATTAAACGATTTGGTTCAAGCAAATTTCATAATACAGTCATGGAATATCAAAATACTAGAGAGACTACCTATCCAACGGAATTTCCTTGACCAAAGCGCCTATATCTATAATTCGGTCAAATACATGATATTTTAATATTTAATTAAAAATGTCTGGAAAAGCGCCTATATCTATGGGCGGTATTCATAGTCGGAGCTCAAGGCAGCGCTTAAGACCGTCTCGGTCAAGACTGTCTTATTCAATTAAGATCATCTTGAAATCGTAACATTTCATAGTCACGAAATAAGACGACCTTCGAGAAGAAGTTCTTCCTTAAGGAATTCTTGTTTGATTTAAGGTTGCCTTGACGAAGATGGTCTTAAGGTTGAACTTATTTGATATTCGGCTGTTTCCGTAATATTTCCGTTGGATTGTCCAATAAGAATGTTGAATTTTAAGTATAGTTTTACAAGTGCTATGTACCATCTTGTACTTTGTACATTAGCCGTGATAAATGTAACCGTAATAGGCCTTCTACAATAAGCCGCAAGTCAGAAGTTCTAAAGCCGATATTCATAGTCAAAGCTCAAGGCAGCGCTTAAGGTCGTCTTGGTCAAGATTGTCTTATTCAATTAAGATCGTCTTGAGAGCGTAACAATTCATAGTCACGAAATAAAACGACCTTCGAGAAGAAGTTCTTCCTTAAGTAATTCTTGTTTGATTTAAGATTGTCTTGACGAAGATGATCTTAAGGGCCTGAGCACAATAGAGGAACAGGAATTAGATATTAAAATTTTAACCTATCAGAAACTGATTACATCGGAATACACGGTTTCTGATAGGTTGAAATGTTAATATCTAATTCTTGTTCCTCTATTGTGCGCAGGCCCTAAGGTTGAACTTATTTGATATTCGGCTGTTTCCGTAATATTTCCGTTGAATTCTCCAATAGAAACACTGCATTT
>NW_017299960.1:240955-241161 GCF_001594075.2 Trachymyrmex cornetzi
CGTAAAAATAAATATTTGACAAGAAAAAAGTGTCACGCTGCTCCGCGAATCGAAATATATTATTAAAGTTGACCACTATTTAGGTTAGAAAATCTGTCACAGCAGTGGTTCATTATTTTTAAAACACAAATTCACTGCTTTAAAAGCAATATAAGAAAATAATTTGTATTTTTAAAGCAGTGAATTTGTGTTTTTAAAGCAGATTT
>NW_017299960.1:243279-247525 GCF_001594075.2 Trachymyrmex cornetzi
TAAATATTGTATATCAAAATTTTTATCAAATAAAATATATTTAAAAAATAAAGTTTATTATTATTTTTGTTGCTTTTTAAATAAAATATTATATATAAAAATAATAATATAATATTTGAGGGAAAATTAATAACAATGCAGTGTTTAGCTTTCGTCGACTAAGTACCGAGACACTACCGTGCCTCCAGATGCTGAAAACAGAACAAAATGATGGAAATTGGTTTGCGGGTGCGTTCTAATATCACTTAATTCATCAAAATTACACGTGAACAAACTCGAAACACACTCTGACTCTGCTCCCGAACAGAGGCGAAGTGTGTCGACTGAGTTTGAACAAAATTGTAAATGGAAAGCGACGTGTGTCGATTTGTGTCAAGTGTGTCGACTGTGTCTCCTAAAAGGAAAGCAGCCTAGGTTAGAAAATCTGTCACAGCAGTGGTTCATTATTTTTAAAACACAAATTCTCTGCTTTAAAAGCAATATAAGAAAATAATTTGTACTTTTAAAGCAGTGAATTTGTGTTTTTAAAGCAGATTTGTTTTAAAACAGAGAAGCTTAAGTTATTTAAAATTAATACCTTTTTAATTTTTTTTATATGAATTAAAGTTTAAATCCAGCATTTCTTTAAAATAGATGCTGTAACTATAAACGCGACTTTGTCGTTGTCCACATTCTTATAAATTTTGAAAAAAGTTACAAATGTTTCATAATGTATTATTAAATTTGTTAATTAAAATTAATAATATTACCTAATGATTTAAATATAAGTAAATCTATCGTGAATCTCGCGTTTCCGACTTTTTGTACATGCTTGTTTTAATATGAAACATAAAATGTCATATAAAAAATCTTCAGATGTTGCATTTATATGTGTAGGAAAAATTTACAAAAATTATATTTGTTCATGATCGGTTAAATCCCGATCTCAAAATATTTCCCGTATGAATTTAGGTCACAAGTTTGTATTACCAACAACCTTTTGGAGAGCGAATCAAGGATTTTTATTTAATTGCTTTATTAAATATACCATTTTTCTCAATACAATCAAATAAGAGTCTGCAGAGAGAAATATCTTGTCTGCTACAAAAACTTGCACACGTGATCACGACGCATGATCATATCGATACATTTAAGTATAACAGATTTCCTAACCTCAATAGTCGTCAACTTTAATGTTTAATATCTCAGTTCGCAGGACAGAACGACATTTTTTCATTATCAAATTTTTATTTTTACGCGAAAACGCAACGATTCAGTGTATTTTTATCAAAATGTGAGGTGAACGAGATTCCTTAACATTTACCAATTTTGCTTAAGTCCACCTCGAACACGTCTTGGCCAAGACCGCCTTATTTCGTATATATATCTGTCAAATAAAATGTCTTATAATGACTATGAATTCGTAACTATGAAGATAGTCTTAAGTCTATGCTTATTTTAAACAAGATAGCCCGTATTCAGAACGCGCTTTTAGCGATAAAAACGCACTTTTATCTCTGAAATTGTATAATATGCGTGACGTAAAGTATAGTATGTTAGCGTGCTAACATCGTTGTAAGCGCGTTCTGAATACGGGCCGATGTGTTTATGAATCATATCGAGACCGTTCAAGACGTTTTGAAATAAGATCTGCTTCGATAAGCTTTAACTTGAGATTTTACTCAAGTACCGTCTTATTTTTCGACTATGAATCTAGAGGACATCTTAAGACCGTACTTAAAGCGGTCTTAAGAATAAGTTCTGACTATGAATACGGACCTAAGACTTTTGACGTTCTGACTTGTGGCTTATTGTAGAAGGCCTATTATAGACCTTCTACAATAAGAAATCCATAGATCACCGGCCGTAGAAGCGCTTCCGTAAAGCCCATGACACATACAAGAACGTAAGGCCGTAACACGCAAGCAGTAAGTGAATTGACCAAACACAGTAGAGACCGTAAGGCCAGTAGCGAATCCAATGTTATGCGTGGTCTACAATGACAGTAGCAGTAGTGGATTAGGTTGTAAGAGTAAGAAATTGACCAATCACAGTCGAATGTGAGAAGAATAATCGACTGCAATTGGTCAATTTCTTACTCTTACAACCTAATCCACTACTGCTACTGCCATTGTAGACCACGCATTACGATTTCCTTACTGATTACGTCTTACGGACTTACGTTTTTCTATGTGTTCCCGGCTTATGAATTCAATTTTTTGAACTCTTACGGTTACGTTAACGAAAGTTAGGTTAGAGACTGTGAGCGAAGAACTGAGTTCTATTTTCTGCAGAGCGAATAAATTACAATAATGCTTTTTGAATCGGATCGAGTTTTAATCGATTTGGTTGAGAAGTATAGTCACTTTTATATGATAAAAGCCGTCCTCATATGAACTATAAAGATCGTGTTAAAACACGGAATTCATAGCAATCATTCGGATAAACTTAAAAATTGCTCGTGGTCATTATTTTTAAGGAATTAAAAGAGAGTATAAAAGTGACCTTTTGTGTACGCTCTAGTAGCATTGGCCGAACCCAATATTTTCTTTTTTGAATTGTTTTCCTCCTTTTTCGCAATAACTGCAGCATTATTTTAACTAAATTATAAGCCAAAAGAGCTATATTTCTAAGCCCGGATCCTCATACAGCGCTTTGATACCGAACGCTGATTGGTGAAAAACGGGTAATGGGGGTAAATTTTATGTATAAGGCCCTGCGCACAATGGAGGAAATATTAGGAACAGGAATAGATATTAATAGCGTTTTCGATTGGGGTGCACTGGCTGCACTCAGTGTCAAGAGCGTATTCGATTGGCAGTGCCAATGCGCACTTGGCTAGTGTCACGTGTTTATTTGATCGCACGACACTCGCGTAGTGCGCACTCAGTGCGCACTAAGTGGCACGAGATATTTTGACGGTGCCAGTTCAGTGCACGTTTTATCACAGTTAAGGATATACATAGGGACAAGCAAATCTGCGCAGTTGAATTGAAAATGGGGTCTTGTCCCTACTCTTAATATCTTTTACTGTAGTTTTGTAACATTTTGTTGAACATTGCTTCAAAGTGAACAAAAATGAGTTTCAGCTTTAACACTGAAAATCTTGGCGTATTCTTTTAAACTTGCACTATTCAGTGCAACCCATGGAATTCGTCCAATGTTGGTGTGAACTGAGTGCGCACTGGTGCGCACTAACTTTTGCCCAATCGAAAACGCTATAAGATTTTAACCTATCAGATACCAGTTACACCGGAATATACGGTTTCTGATAGATTGAAATCTTAATATCTATTCCTGTTCCTAATACTTCCTCCATTGTGCGCAGGGCCTAAGAATCCGGTCTAATTCGCTCAACATCCATTATATAAAATTGAACTTTCGATTTAGTTATCAAAATACAAATACTATGAAGCAGGTTAGAAATGACTCTTTTACGATTAGTTAACGTTATGTCACGGTTACGGACAGCCATTGTAGACTATAGCCCATGACACATACAAGAACGTAAGGCCGTAACACGCAAGCAGTAAGTGAATTGACCAATCACAGTAGAGACCGTAAGGCCAGTAGCGAATCCAATGTTAAGGCCGCAGCACACACTCTTGCATAACGCATAATGCATAGTGCATAAGCGAATCAACTAATCAGAATCTTTCCTTTCCTCCCATTCCATAGAAAAGAAGAATTTTGATTGGTTGATTCCTTTATGCACTATGCATTATGCGTTATGCAAGAGTGTGTGCTGCGCCCTTTAAGCGGGGAGCACAGACTCTTGCATAACGCATAACACGTAATGTATAAGAATATGTACTAATCGAAGTTCTCCGTTTCTTTCCCTTCCATGTAATAGAGAACTCTGGTTGGTTCAATTTCTTATGCCTCATGTGTTATGCGTTATGCAAGCGTCTGTGCTCCTCGCTTTACGATTTCCTTACTGATTACGTCTTACGGACTTAGGGTGCCGTCACATGTGGCGTAACCTGCGTAAGCGTAATTTGCATATTCTAGTAATTTATTAGAATACGTTATTTTTTATTTACTAGAATACGCCATTCTGAAAGCCCGCATTCACATTGAGCGTATTTCGCGGAAGAGAAATGTGGAACTAATGCAACCAATTGCTCATTAGAATTTCTGTTGTACACTCTAAAGAAATGCTAAATGAATTTACGATTGGTTTTCGTAACCTACGCATCTCGAAAAGTACGCCTCATGGGGAACCGGTACCTTTCCATCGCGTATATATGAGCGGATGATCGAATAA
>NW_017299960.1:247624-254320 GCF_001594075.2 Trachymyrmex cornetzi
AAAAAAACGTCGTTCTGCCTTGTGATCTGAGATATTAAGCGTTAAAGTTGATGACTATTGAGGTTAGGAAATCTGTCACAAAGGCAAAATGAGGTCTATAATTGTACTGTTCCACATGGCTTTCGACTTCTCACGCGATGCAAAGGGGCGCACGACTTCTATAATTGTACTGTTGCAAAATCGAAACCTTTGTACATTTTTTCAGACAGAATAAGCTAAAATGAGCCAGAAATTAGATTTGACGCCTGGTGGTTCTATCATGTTTCGGCGTAACAACAAAATAGCATAAAAAGCATAAAGTGACTAGACAGAAACTGATGTTCAAGTGAAATGATATGATTGGTCGGCGCAAGTTACGCTTACGCAAGTTACGCCGCATGTGATGGCCCTTAAGGCCCGTCTACAATACACGGAGTAAGAAGTAAGAGTAAGAAATTGACCAATCACAGTCGATTATTCTTCTCACATTCGACTGTGATTGGTCAATTTCTTACTCTTACTTCTTACTCCGTGTATTGTATACGGGCCTTTACGTTTTTCTATGTGCTCCCGGCTTTATACGGAGTGGATTTCTTACGTTACCGGTTACGGTTACGATTTTCTATTGTATCTGCGCCTTTAAGCCGTAAGAAATCAACCAATTACGGTTGAATTCAAGGACAATAATCAACTATAACTCTTCCATTTCTTATGACATATGCTGGATTCATATAGAGTCCTAGATTTATCAGAGAGGCGGAACCGGTGTTATGCATTCTAATTCGCTGTTGCAATTTAATCAATTGCGTGACTTGGCAGCCATTTATAGTACTAGTGACATATTTCTATTTCATTTTATCCTATACATTCTATCTCTCATTATCCTACACGTCTTATCTTGTTTGACATAGTTTAAAAGCAGTTTCATAACATGTCGGCCATGTTTAGTTCTTTCCTTAGCATCTTTGTCATACTGACTTAAGCTGGTTGCGCCTCTCTGATAAATCTAGGACTCTAGATTCATACTGAATCCGATTTGCATCGTACGACGCTCTGCAACCAATCAGAAAACAGGATTCCGATGATACGAAGCCAAATCCATCGGAATCCTGTTTTCTGATTGGTTACAGAGCGTCGTACGATGCACATCGAATGCAGTATGAATCCAGCATTAAGGCTTAAAACTCTATCGTAGATCCGGGGTATTGTAGAAGGCCCATATGGCTAAGGCTTAAAATACCTAGGCCCGTATTCAGAACGCGCTTACAATGATGTTAGCGCGCTAACGTACTATACTTTACGTCACGTATATTATAGAATTTCAGAGATAAATATGCGCTTTTATCGATAAAAGCGCGTTCTGAATACGGGCCCTATTGTAGATCCGGACTAATAGCAGTAGCATAATAGAACAGCCAATTAAATTTGAGTCCAAATTTGTACTCCTACTGCGCATTCGCGAGAACGATACATCTTGTTATTTTTACACCATGGTTAGAAGTGGATATGAATTTTTACTCTATCCCTTTTTTCTCTTTATCTTTTTGTTCCCTCTTTATTCGCCACGTTATGTTGCTTATTCATTGAAAACGAGCCTGTAGGATCTACGGGTATTTGCGCCATTTGCGCCGTTTGCAGCGG
This sequence comes from Trachymyrmex cornetzi, assembly GCF_001594075.2. Lineage (NCBI taxonomy): Eukaryota > Metazoa > Arthropoda > Insecta > Hymenoptera > Formicidae > Trachymyrmex > Trachymyrmex cornetzi. The sequence goes on from NW_017299960.1 coordinate 249,245, forward strand.
CGTTTGGCAATTTAGCAAAATTTAACTGCGTTGACGTTCGGCGTTCGGTTCGGAGGCTTGCGAAGGCTAAGCAAACTGGCGACACGATCGGAACAATTGGTAAATAAATGCGGTATAGCTGGTGTAGCTTCGTATGCATTGTAGGTATATACATGTATTCGCTCGTGGTTCATTCGCATGACGCCTGGCTGGAAGTGCTGGAACCGCTGGAGCACCGAGCTGACCGAGGAGCAACACGAAGGCGACTGGCGAACAACATGATCGGTGGTTCGTCGACGTGATCAAACGTGATGACGTCAGATCTCGAAGCATAGGCTGCATAGGCCGAGAAGGAACACGTTTAAAGCCGAGTAGGGCGTGAAATCGTGCGCTCGTTCTCTCGTGCGTCGCGTCGCGTCGCGTCGGCTGTCGCGTCGGATGGAAATATGTGCGAATAATAGCGCGCGCGCGCGGCCCTTTTATTCACGGGATAATTATGTTCGGTGCTGTTTTAACGTGATCGACAGTGAATAGTGTACCATGTTCCGTTGCATTCCAATTTTTAAAGGGTGTAACAGGCAGGTGGAATACGTTGACAAGCGTCATTGCTCTCTGCCCTGCGTCCCCGACGATATCCTGCGATACTCGAGGAGTTTGGAGGAGCTTCTACTAGACGCGAATCACATTCGTGATCTACCAAAAGTAAACGACAAAGACTTTCGTCTTCCTTAACTAGCTTTAATCTTCTTTTTTTTCTATCTCACACACGTACATCACAACCATGCACCATCTCCTTCCTATTGTTGTATTGTATATTGTATATTTCCTAATGTATATATTGGTCTATCACACCGCCGTACAAGGATTATATTAAACGGCTTATACGTGTGCAAATCTGTCTCTTTTCGCTTTATGCTAAAACCAGTTGATCGAGAACCTCTATCTATAGGTCGATGTCGTGTTTCTTTCAGAATTTCTTCCGACTCCAGAGGCTACGAAAACTTGGCCTGAGCGACAATGAGATACATCGTTTGCCACCAGACATTCAAAATTTCGAGAACCTCGTCGAGTTGGACGTGTCCAGAAATGGTGAGAAGCATATTACCTAGATTGTAACAAAAAAAAACTAACAAATTTTTAAAGTTGCTTTATTTGCGCGCGAGATAACTGTAATACCGGAGCATGAACGCCGCTAGGGATTCCAGCAATTAATCATAATTAATCTTATTAGAAGAGCTTTCTTAACGATATCTCGCATCCTATATGTCGCGATGTCGTTTTTATCATTGAGACGCTACTTTTCTTTGACTATGAAAGATTTGCTGGTTGGATTTGACTGTTCTTTAAGAGGAAGAAGAGCGAGTTCATAAGGATTCAAATATTAAGGAGCGATTTAGCTCCTTAATATTCAAGTTTTTTTTTTAATGAAGAAGAGAATTGAGTAAAAAGCGTAGCCGTCGGCTTGATCTATGGAAGGCAAAGTTACTGAAAGAGAATCTCGTTTATCGTACTTTTAATACCGAACGCGGCAACGCCGTTGGCCATGCGTTAATGAAACCTGTATAACGGTGTATTTTCTTTCGCTTCCTCTCGTCGTTGCCTCCACCGTAGCCGCCGTAGCGCGTCACCGTGCTACCCATTGCTACCGTCGCCACATCCACATCGCGTTAGCCCGAACTAAACCGAACGAAGCCGAGTCGCCCCGCCTGTCACTGGCGTCTATCGTGAATATTTTTTTTCAACATATTTATTTCTTATTTCTTTCTCGTTCTACCTGCCGTTGTCTCCCTCGTCTCTCTTGCCGAGGAAAACCGAGGAAAGCTGATAAAATGAATCTCTCAAGAATTACTATGTATTTGTAACATGGCGAGTTGATATTTTTGGGTCTCGCCAGGTAGAAATATATATATCAACTTGTTTACGCGCGCATACATGTGTGTACGATACGTGCATGTAGAAGGAATGTCGGAGAAGATGAGAGGTGAAGCGGGACGAGACGATGGGAAGAGGGAGTGACATTCCGATTACGATAAGAAAAAATCGGTAATTTTACTTTAAAGATCACATATGTGGTATTTTTTTTAAATACCTTATAGTTAAAACAGTTTTTCGTTCCTAAAATTTATTTGGGTCAACTGACAACACATGTATCGCGCGTATTGATGACTATTTACAAGAAAAAAAAATGCAGTTCTAAGTGAGGCGTATTCATAACATATTTCTAAATATGTTAGAACCATACCGCAAAAATCGAGGATTGCGAATGGAAGATCAGAATTAAGATAATTTTAATTTTAACCTGATTGGTCTCGACTGATCGAATTCTAATCTTCAATTCACAATCCTTAATTATCAGTGCATAGTTCTCGCTTTCGCACCCGTGTTCTACAAATATTTCTCAGTTAACTCTGAAAGAATATTTTTATATTAGATTAGTAGTTGTCAATGATTGGTTGACCGAGAAAGCGCAACAATTTATTGACAAGCGCGAGCATGGTCGACCATGCATGCAGCGTTACGTGTTTTTACGTTGCTCGAGTATATTTATCAAGCGTAATGTCAAATAGTTTTCACTTTATGTATATTGTCAAACGTAATAAACCGCAAGAAAAATAGTGGCGAAAATTAACATTTAAAAGTAAAAGACTCGTAGTCTGTGAGGTCAATCGATCTCAGAATTGAAATTTAATACAAATGTAAATTTTCAGCGAGTAAACGGAGTCTTTCAATATCTACAGATCGTTAGATATTATAAGCCTATAAGCCAATCATAGAATCGCGTATCAGCGTCTGAAGATATTGTTGCACTTAAGACGGTCTTGACCCAGTGATAATATTTCGACTAAAAGAATCATGTTGATATTTATACCATCACTTTTTCCATCGTATAAACGTAATTCGCAGTTATCGTCAACTACAGTCAAGTCGAAATGATAAGCACACTTCATTGAAAAGTACAGGCAGTGCACAGGTAGTGACAGACGTACCGTGTATTCTGCGCTATAGACGATTTCTTATAGGTTGAAAAATCGGTTATTCTCTCTTTACATTGCTTGTGCTTTTCAATTGTACATTAGGCTTAATTATTACGATTATGGCACCGTATCATTGGGAGCGCGTCGCGATTTCCTATATCTATATAATAGATGGACGCTTCGTGCATACATAACATCGTTGCCTGCGTGTAGGCATTTACGATCAATTATGTATTGAGAAAGATGTTATGTATTTGGTTCCGTTTACAACAATATCCGTACATTCGTTGCCACTGAGTCATCCGGAATGGTAAACGAGCGCGTGATGAATAGCCACGATGTTATACGCGACACGCAACATGCAGGATAGAAGGATATAGGATAGAACTTCACTCCACCGCTCGAATGCGTAAAAGATAAAGATTACGCAATCGCAACAGGTTTCGGATCGAGAAGGTTACCGTTCGATCGAGATAACCGCACTGAACTATGCCTGCACTAGTTCATAGTCGCGTTGTCGCGCTTGCCGTCGTTGCTTACAATTGCGCTTTTCTAATTTTCCTTCGTCTCTTTTTCTCTCTTTCTTGTTAATGATATATAATACGGATGTATATTTGATTAAGTTTATATTCAAAGTTGTAAAGCTTTCTTACCGAATCGATCCGATATAATTTGACACTAAAGCTCTAAGCTGTTTCCACTTGAAAAGATATATTTGTAGATGTAAATTTGAATTTTTAGAGTTTCATACGTACACTGAGAGAAAAATGTTTTATTTTTGTAACTATAATTATATATTACTATAATTATGATTATTACTGCTATAATAATAATAATAATAACAAGTAATTATGTATATAGTTCTAGCAACAAATGTATATAGTTGGCAACCTAAATGACTATATATAATTAGAGTTATTATAACCATAAAATAGTTAAAATTACCATAAAAATGATTCAAGTGACTATAATTTTATAGTTATATTTTGGGACAACCATATTTTTTATGGTTATCCCAAAATATAACTATAAAATTATAGTCACTTGAAACATTTTTATGGTAATTTCAATTATTTTATGGTTATAATAACTATAATTATAGTCATTTTAGATTGCCAACTATATACATAATTACTGTTATTATTTTACTATAGCAGTAATAATCATAATTATAATAGTAATATATAATTATAGTTACAAATATAAAACATTTTTCTCTCAGTGTATATTTATGCTCCTTTTATAGTTATTTAACGACCGAATGAAATTATTCACCGATTGTTCTCAGGAATTGAGTTAGAGATGAAATAAAACCAGGGTTGGTAAAGACTAATGTTTTTTTTATGAATAAAACACATTGTGTTTCTTCTTAAATGTGTTTTTAATGCTTTAAATATGCTTTAAACAGTACTATAAAAAAAACGTATTTAAAACATATTAAAAAAATCAATTAAACATGTTTTAAACAGTTTAAAACATGTTTAAAACATATTTTTTACCAACCCTGAATAAAACTCATAAATATGTTTTAATAGACAAATCGGAATGGTAGAATGACGAGAGATTTCTTCTCGTCCTTTTATATAGGTTCTCTCGACACGCAAACACGACGTGCAATACAGTAACGATCTCCCGTCACCTCTCTGAGGTAAATTACAAAGGCCGAGGGTGGACGTTTCATGCTATTTATAATGTTTATTGCGGTTGCATTAAAAGGGGCCGCTGACTAGTCGCGATGTAGTAGCGTCTGAACATTGACGTCGCTTGCATAAAAAAGGGAAAGGGGCGTAATATGTCCTAGGCTGCCTCTGAACCGTCGCATCTCCATCCATCCATAAATTCTTTCTTCTATATTTCTATACGTCTTATAAGTTAGCGGAACAAAGTGAGCGGAATCGATTTTAACTAACATTTTTCTTTGTTGCTCATTTGTTGCTAAAAAGTTGCCAAAGAAAAAAATTTGTTGCTCTGTCGGTTTATTTAAAAAATGATGTTTCGCTAAAAGAAGATTAAGTTAGCGGAACAATATACCTATAACAAAGCCAACCTACAGAAAATTAACGTAGGAATTTGTTGCTAATTTGTTGCTAATTTGTTGCTCACAAAATATCATTATTTTGAA
>NW_017299960.1:256945-264522 GCF_001594075.2 Trachymyrmex cornetzi
TATTGCATATATATATATATATATTGCATATCTAATTATAAGCTTTCTTAGTCTAATTTTATGAAACGTTCTTAATTGAAAGAATCTCAAGTTTTTGTCGCAATAACATTACAGTTGCAATTAAAATGACTGCATGATGAGAAAGTCAACAACTGAAAGAAGTTGTCACGTATTTTTTTTTGTAGCGGAATCACGCTTTGTTGTAATTTCCTCTCGTCAGTATTGCGTTTGACTCTCGCGATATGCTGAGCCATTCTGGATATGAAACGAAATACTCGACTTATTTTTTATTTTTTTATTTTTTTAATGAAATATTGTATAAGGGAAGATATGTAAAATTAAGAAATTTGAAAAGAATGTAAAATTGAGAGAATTTCTATAGTCATTAATTTTGTGAAAATATTGTTAATAATAAACTGTCACCCTCTTGAATAAATAATCAGAAAATTAAAATATATAGCATTGAATACTTTAATCTTGCTCGTTTATTGCACACGCGCAACCGTGCGCTTTCTCGCGTGTCTGAAAAAGAGAATTTAATCATTAAAATTAAACTTATCTTATTTTATAGATATACCAGACATTCCTGAAAATATCAAGAATTTACAAGCACTACAGGTGGCAGATTTCAGCAGTAATCCTATTCCAAGGTTATTCAATTGTTCTTACCTTTCTTCTATTTTGTAATTTAAATAACACGTTACAATAAATATATATATATATATTATATATATTGTATCTTCTTTCTTCTCGACAGCGTATTGTTAAGTATTCTCTTTGATCCAAAAACAAAATGTAAATTTTCATTGATTGTTTCTTTCAGGCTTCCAGCAGGATTCGTACAGCTGAGAAATTTAACTGTACTCGGACTTAATGATATGTCCCTTACAAACTTGCCATCTGATTTTGGAAGGTAATGTCGAAGTAAACTTTAAAATTATAATATTTTATATATATATTAGGTATTATTATATATTATAATTTTATTCATTGTTTCACAAATTATTGAAAATATATATTTCTCTTGTAGCTTGGAGGCATTACAGTCACTGGAATTAAGAGAAAATTTGCTCAAATCCTTGCCTGAATCGCTCTCCCAGCTTTTAAAACTCGAACGATTAGATCTCGGTGATAATGAGATTGAAGAATTGGTAAGTTTTACAATTTTTATCGTGAAATTAACAATGTAGTGAATGAAAACAATCATATCTTTCAGAGTGAATGTTCTCTTGATTATTTCTTGTGCATATACATGCGCGCGCGCTTGTGTGTATATATATATATATATATTTGTATAAACATTTATTCTTACTCTAATAATAGATTCTTATAACAAAGATATTTTAAGGATAAAGATATCTGTATTATATCAGATTTACATTGCTATAAATTTTACTTTGATCAATAGATTTTTTTATTATTTTAATTTAATTTTTTTTTATGATTTGACAGTTTTACATTAATCGATTGAATTAGTTTTAGTTATAAACTTTAGTCGGAAATTAAAAAAAGAAATTAAAAGAAATAATTATGTTTATTATATATTTTCTCTGTAGCCTGCACATATAGGACAATTACCAGCACTACAAGAATTGTGGCTAGATCACAATCAATTGCAACACTTGCCACCTGAAATTGGCGAACTAAAAACGCTAGCGTGTTTAGATGTTTCGGAAAATCGTTTAGAGGATCTTCCTGATGAAATTGGCGGGTTAGAATCATTAACAGACTTGCATTTATCACAGAATGTTATTGAAAAGTTACCTGATGGGCTTGGCGAATTAAAAAAGTTAACTATTCTTAAAATAGATCAAAATAGACTTTCTACCCTAAACCCAAATATAGGAAGGTAAGTGTATGAAATGTAAATTTAAATTAGATTAACTTATTAAAAGTAAAAATATAATATTAGTTAGAGATAAAAATTTGTCTATATTTTATGTTTCAGGTGCGAGAATTTGCAAGAGTTAATTCTTACAGAGAATTTTCTTTTAGAGCTACCTTTGTCTATAGGCAAACTTTATAATTTAAATAATTTGAATGTTGATAGAAATAGTCTGCAATCTTTACCGATAGAAATTGGTAAGATGATAAAATATATATTTTTTTATTGTGCAATTTCGAATATATGTGTGTATAAAAACAACTTTTAAATTATAAGAAAAAAAATTTTTCTATTCTCTAGGAAATCTGAAGAAATTGGGTGTGCTGTCTTTAAGAGATAATAAATTACAGTATCTTCCGATTGAAGTGGGACAGTGTACTGCTCTTCATGTTCTAGATGTATCTGGCAACAGGTATCTAACCTTTGTTTTAAAATTTGTTTCCTACACCCACGTAATATATTAGCATTATTATGATTATCAAATACATAAATATAAAGCAAGATATAAAAACATTACATGGATAAGATACGTTTATTTATCTTATATTAAATTTTGTTTTACACAGATTACATTATTTACCATATTCTTTAATTAATTTGAACCTGAAGGCGGTATGGTTAAGCGAAAATCAAGCGCAACCTATGTTAACGTTCCAAACAGACGTTGATGAGGAAACTGGACAAGAAGTACTAACGTGTTTTCTCTTGCCACAATTGGAATTCCATCCTGATGGTTAGTAATAGCGTTAATTAATCTACTTTGTGTTGATTTCTCATCTGGAGATTGTCCTACAAATTCTCTTAAGTTTTGTCTAATAATATTTTTTTTAATTTCCTGTCAATAATGTAACACATGATAGCAGATTTAATTAAATTAAGACTTTAATTAAAAATTATTACAAAGTTCATATAAATATAGTACACTTACATACACTGATCTGCACGGAACACAATGCAAAATAAATAATTAAATATTTTTATTTTTCATTTTGTCTTTTTTCAAAATTTTATCTAGAATATAGTATATAAATTCTGTAACTCGGATATATAAAACTATAAAAATAAATATCTTTAAACAATATATATTTTTATTTTTAGACCATATATGTGAGAAACACAATCAATACTAGAAAAAATGCCTATTACGGTCGAAGCTGGATCTTCGTTGCTTTAAATAATTCAATCTTGAATTACTAATATATACTATATATGTACTTGCATATATACTATATTGCAGTCTTTTTCAAATTGCACGCTGAATTTTTTTCCGGAATAAATAAACGCAATTAAAACTACTCTAGTAATCGCGAATTAAATTGACAAGCAATTTAATAATTTGATGCTACCATCAAGCATCATATATTATAAAGATGTTAATATATTAAAACTGTTAATAAATTTATTTACCGAGCCTCGGTGGTCTAATGGCTTAGGACGCTTGTACGGTTTACAAGAGATCCGGGTTCGAGTCCCGGCCGAGGTAATATTTTTCGCAATAAATTTATTAACAGTTTTAATATATTAACATCTTTATAATATATGATGCTTGATGATAGCATCAAATTATTAAATTGCTTGTCAATTTAATTCGCGATTACTAGAATAGTTTTAATTGCGTTTATTTAGTCCGGAAAAACAATTCGGCGCGCAGTTTGAAAAAGACTACAATATGGTATATATGCAAGTACATATATAGTATATATTAGTAATTCAAGATTGAATTATTTAAAGCAACGAAGATCCAGCTTCGACCGTAATAGGCATTTAAATTTCAAATATCTTTAAGTCAAAGTTAAATAAAAAATGTGGCCATTCTTGTAAAATGATTCATAAACTTTATCTGATTATTTTGATTTTATGTATTTATCAATGTACAATTGTCATTTTTTTAGATTCAGGTAGATTAGGAATGTTAGTTGGTATGAGAAATGTTCAAGGTTGTGAAATGCGTGAGTTGACGAGTAGTGATGATGAAGGTTGGCAAGAAAGAGAAGCCTCAAGAACGCATTCCGTGAAATTTACTGACGAGCCACCAGAAACCGATAAAGAGGTGCGTTCATTACTTTACAGATTTTTTGCGAGCTAGTTTGTATTATTTTTTGTTTTATCTTTTGTTTTTCATTTATTTTGGCAAATAGATTCCATTTATACGTCAAAATACACCACATCCAAAAGAATTAAAAGCTAAAGCGCATAAGTTATTTAGCAAAGGAAAAAGTGAAAGTCGATCAGAATCTACGGATGAACAGGTAAGTCTTACGCTTAATTTATTCTTTTGTTTTACTTATTAAATTATAGTTTGTCGAAACGACTCATATACTGGGCATTCCTAACTTTGATACATTCTTAACTGGACTTAACTTTTATAACATTCTAAACTGGACTTTATTTCGTATTATTTTGTATAATAATCTCGTTGAAACTTTTTTCAGGATGTTTCTCAAACATTTGGGTTAGATAAAACAGAATCTGAACCATCAATCAATCCTGTAGATGTGCCGCTAAGTGTTTCTGAACAAGAGGAATATGTAGAATGCAATATTGTACAAGATGATTATAAAATGCCAGCACTTGACATTGATGCTGATAGCACAGATACTCAACTTAATAAAGAAACAAATAATCTGCCCATTCAGTCTGTCACGGAATTTCACACGGTAAGTAACTTTTAGAAGACTCTATTTTGGTAAATATATAAGTCATTTATCTTTCATTTACTGTATTCATTTTTAACACAAAGATGCGTAGTAATTAAACAAAGTATCTTTAGAAGTATTTATATGCATTGTGTATAATGTGTATACATATTATGATTTACTTTCTTACACACACACGCGCGCGCACACACAAGAATGTAAACAATATATATATGTACAGTCACACAGAAGCAATGAGGTTGCGACACTTTTTTTTCGATGGGTTTCGAAATGCAGCTTACTCACCGAGCGATTGGTTCTTATTTGTGAATTCATGAATAAGAACCAATCGCTCGGTGAGTAAGCTACATTCTCCGAAATCCATCGAAAAAAAAGTGTCGCAACCTCATTGCTTCTGACCGTACATATGAAATAGAAATATATATATATATATGTATAGTCTTTCTATTTTTTACTAAATGAAAAATGTTTTATTTTTGCAGAATACAAAAACTGAAAATTCTGTCCCAGAATCAAAAGAAAGAGATGAAGAAGAATCTGAAAATGAAGATGTGCAAAGACACGTTGAATTTAGTATTGTAGAAGATGCAAATAACGAAGATATTTGTGATTCAAATAAACCCAATAAACTTCAACGTAGAGACACTCCACATCATCTGAAAAATAAACGCATTCATACAGCAGTTGATAAAGAAAAAGTTGCTTCTATTATTGCTCAGGTTGATATTTTATATGTTATTCAAATTTACACAAAGAATATTTATTTACTTCTATTTGTAATAATTATAATAATGTTACTAACAATTAACTTTTTGTATTGAAGAGACGTGTAATGCTTATTTCATATTTGACAATATATTTACATATATACGTGCATTTATAAAATCGATAGTAACATTTATATTTATAGGCACTTATGAAAAAAGCTGATGAAACTTCTACATCTTTACCATCACAAATAGAATCTATGGAAACATATGACACACATAGTCAAGGTAAATTTAAGAATTAAATTAAAATAGAATCAGTTTTTTATTACTGTCTATTTATACATACACATACATACAGACATGTGCGCGTACACTCATTTATTTATAAAATAAATTAAACTTTTTTATTAAGCAACATTTATTTATTCAATTCTTATTGAAATTATGGTTGTTATTTTATAATATTAATAGATTTATTTGAAAGATTTCTTATTATATTTGTTGATTTATAGAAATTTTGATCAAACTAATAGGAGATTTTAAAGATTTTCTGTATGTATCTTTGAATCATTTTATTGCATAGTAGAAGGGGAACATGTGATAAGATATATTTCTTACCCTACCTTCGGTCTTATCTCTAATTCAGTTATCAGTGCATCTTTCAATGGTACGCGTTAGGAAATTGATAAATTGTAACAGTATACTTGCTATATATGTGATATTTTTATATAAATAAAGTTATTTTATATAAAAGTAATAGATTACTTGATATATGATGACTAGAAGATATAAATGTTTTATTAAAAATAAAAAAATTAGGAAAGGTAAATATTGATATGTAACAACAAGATATATATATATTTATTTATTTATTAAAAACATTGATAATGACTAATTGAAGGCTTGTTTTAGATGCCACATCTGATATTGAACCAGCGTTGGAAATACGGGAAGAGCAATATGAAATTCATATTGAAAGAACGACAGGTGGATTAGGTTTGTCAATAGCTGGTGGTATCGGATCGACCCCTTTTAAAGGCGATGATGAAGGCATTTTTATTTCAAGAGTTACTGAAGGTAAACATATTTGCAAGTAAATAATTTTAAATTTATCGCATTGATGCATGTAAACGTTTCTATTTTATGATCATGAAATATTTGCTTATTACCTATATGTTATATGTTCATTTATTTAGGTGGACCCGCAGACCTAGCTGGTTTGAGGATAGGAGATAAAGTATTATCTGTGAATGGAGTATCGGTAGTAAATGTAGATCATTATGATGCTGTGGAAGTATTGAAAGCATGTGGACGTGTACTTGTGTTAGTTATTATAAGAGAAGTTACAAGGATAATTCCGTCATATGAACAGGTAAATAATTATTTCATTCAAGTAATATCACGTTAATTTAGTTGTCAAATGATAAGATTTTTATTCCAAATAAACATAATTCATATTAATTTTTGTCTGTTATTCTCAGGCACCAACGAGAAAAGATTCCGTATGTTCTAGCTTAAGTACAAGTAGAGCACCAAGTGCAACATCTTACGTTTCATCTACAGCATTGTCACATACTTTAGAAAATGGCGACACATCTATATCTCATGAAACTACAAAGGTAATATATTAGTGTTTTTGTGAACATTTTCAAATGTTATAGCTTTTTTGTATAATGATTTAAATTTAACATTTATATAAATACATACTAAATATTTCGTAGACAAAAAAGATTCCTGAGCCTATAATGACTGTAAAAGACACTGAACCTGTAGTATCCGTTCTCTTTCACACAACATTAATACGAGATCAAAATGGGCTTGGATTCAGTATTGCTGGTGGGGAAGGATCACCATCATTTAAGGATAATAGCGATGTAAGTACTTGTACAATAGAACTTATTTTATACTATTATTTTAATTGAGATTAATTACTATCCACTACATTTTTTAGGCAATTTTTATCTCGAGAATAACAGATGGTGGAGTAGCTCAAAAAGATGGTAAATTATTGATTGGGGACAAAGTAATATCTGTAAGTATTTCTTTATCAAATCTGCATTACATTTGTATTAGACGATAAAATATACCTGGTATCTCACAACTCTCCTGACAAATATCATGGACAGGTAGAGCGGATTAAACTGAGACGGAACGTCTTCTACCATTTTTCAATTTTCGCAATAGTTAACGAGATATTTTTTATAAAAATATCCAAATTCGCCCGGCCCACCTAAAATGTACATATGGCAAGCGTTTTACTTTTTAATAGCATAAAAGAAATTTAGTCTAATGTGTTGAATTCTTAAAAAATTACGATTTTTAATA
>NW_017299960.1:265281-274881 GCF_001594075.2 Trachymyrmex cornetzi
CGCGCTTGCATTTGGCGGTGGGCCGGGCGAATTTGGATATTTTTATAAATAAATATCTCGTTAACTATTGCGAAAATTGAAAAATGGTAGAAGACGTTCTGTCTCAGTTTAATCCGCTCTACCTGTCCATGATATTTGTCAGGAGAGTTGTGAGACACCCTGTATATAAGTACAAATTAATAATTTTTTCCTATTAGCGTGCGCAAAGTTCGTACTTTGCGCACACATTTCCGTGCGCAAAGTAGCCTATTACAGTGGTTGTGGATCATCTGTTGCGACTTGGGGCGCGAGCATGCGCGTTCGGTGGCGCCGTGGACGGTGCGACAACGTACTTGTAATTTAGTGACAAGCAAGATGGCCACAAAGATCAAGTAACAATAATTCCTGAAACTCCAGAGCTATCTGTTGAAAATAACATAGAAAACCAAACAAATAATGAATCAGTGGGAAATACAAATATAACTATAGTTACAGAAGAAGTAGGAAATGTAAAAAAAAATGTTCCTTTTCATTTTGTAAATTGTCAAGTTACAATTAATATTAATAACAATAACAAATAAATGTAAAATATTTATACTTTTTGAATGTAATACTAATGAAGTTTCACTATTTAAATCGGAGGGCTCCGCCCCCCGAACCCCCCGTCCTGCCCCCTGAAACTGTTCGCACCGCCCTAGCGTCTGCCCACAAAGATGTCGAACTTTGCGCAACTTAATAGGAAAAATAGTATACGATACTCGTGCGCTGCGTAGGTGTACCCACACTCGCTCTTTTGTCGCCCTCGCTTCGCTCGGGCGACAAACTCGGCTCGTGCGGGAATCACCTACTTTGCGCACTTGTATCGTAATGTACTATTATATGATTTATACACAATTTATAATTTTCAGATTAATGGCGTAGATATGAGAGGAGCAAAACACGAACAAGCAGTGGCTTTACTTACAGGTTTAGAAAGATTTGTTCGATTAGTAGTCGAACGAGAAATACCACTTTCTCAAGCAAATCTTGCCACTGTTGTAACTCCTTCTGAAAAATCGCCACGTGTTATAGGTGCACCAAAACCTTACACAGGCTTGTATAATGCTAACAGTTATATGGCAAATAGACCTGGATACGGTGGATATCGTCGCTCCATGGATGCTGACAAAGCATTGACACCGAGTCCTACTTCAAAAACACCATCGCCACCGACATTACCCATAAAATCCAATGAGATGCCTAAAATGAACGGTGTAACTGATTCAGGAAACACTCTGAAAAATGTTTCACCAATATCTCCCAGCCCAACAAGTAATCAAACGTATCCACAACCAGCTCCAAGACATAGTGTTTCGCAGACGACGCCTACAAATAATGTTGGTTCTGCATCTATGACTCCTCATGTAGAGCCTAGACCAGCATCTCCGCAGGAAGACATACAGGTACCGAAGCCAATCACCAACGAGGAATTTCAAGCTATGATCCCCGCTCATTTCCTTCGACCTCCAACATCCTCGCCTTCACCAGACTCCCATCAGGGCCCCATTGTGACAGTGACGATAAAGCAGCCCGATACTTTGCCTGGAGATGTTAATTTTCCTCCAGCTCCTACCACACTTGGTAAAGTTACTGAGACCATCACAAAGAGTACACTCACCGAGACTGTCGTAACTAGAGTGACCGACAACCAGTTGATGCAACCACTTATTATCGAGGTATGTGCCTGTTAGAGAAGCATTAAATACATTGCACGTGTAGAGAGAGAGAGAGTGCCAGTGTAGTCTCATTCCTATACGTTATATCTCATTATTTTCATTTTGCTCTTTTATTTCGTGTTGTTTGCATTTGCTGTTTTATCAAAATTTCGTTTAATTTTTCATTACATATGGAACTAGTTTATGCACATTTTTATGTTAAAAGCTTTTATTTATATTTTTACTTTTTATATATTTAAATTATACTTGTCAAATAGTATTTTAATTTTTTACATCAAGTTTTTATTTTTTGGCGGATTGCGATTTGAAATAACTAAATTTGTTTAAAATGACAATCAATGTTCAAATTAATAAAATAGATATATATTTTTTAATCCTACAACACTTATTTTAATTCTAAATTTATTTTATTTCAAGTATAGAAAGTGCAAGAAAGTAAAACAACTAAAAAAATTTATTTATATCTTCATTCTTTTTTATACATTGTCGTTTTTCCATTGACTTTTTCCTTGGCTTTTTCATTTGCACAATTAAAGCTCTTGAGTAGTCGCTGCGCCCATATTGAATCGTGATGTCATAAGTGAGAAATAACATTAATTTTTGTTACATTTTACTTGTAAATCAAGATAATTTGATTAAAATAAAATGAGATCGTTTTAAAACATTTGGGTTGAAGCTATTCCCGTGAACAGTCGGTAAATAGTTATGAAAGGTGGGAAAAAGCACATGAAGTGCTTTTACTCAATGCGCATATTTAACTTATTTTTAATTGTATCTTTTATGACTATTTAATGACTGTTATTAGGGCTATATTCAGATTCCCACCAATTTCCCGAGTGCCATCCAGATATCATTCCATACTTCTTTTGTTTACCGAACGTTAAACAAGAAGGACACCCGGGGAGCACCCGAGTAGGAATCCGAATATGCCCCAGGGGAAGAAGGATAGTTTTGACCTATTTTTACAAATGTTTTAAAGCAATCTTATCATTTCATTTTATCCAAATTGTCTTTATTTACAAGTGGCATATAATAAAAATATCTAAAAATTAAGTGTCATTTCTCATTCATGGCATTACGCTTCTGCGTGGCTGCTGTGACTATCCAGAAGTCTTAAAGACATAACTGAGATATATTTCAATAAACATTTACATACAGTTGCGTTTTAAGAAAGGACAATTATGGAAATATTATCTCAGAAAATGGAAATTGTAGACTGCACTATTGTTATTTTATACATATTTGAATACGTATATCTTTTAACTGATTTTTTTACATGTATATGTGAAATTATTTAATTATATTTCTCTCTTATGTCTATTTTTCTATGTTTTCATAAAATTATCTGAAAATATATGTTAATGGGATGATCTTAGAATTAATTTTGATAACTATCAATGGACTATGATAATCTCAATGTACTTATCTTCTACTATGAGAATAGGTAAGTAGTGTAACGATTTGTCTTGTCCTTGATCATTTTTAATAAAGTGGAATAGTAAAGTGGAGAAGTATCGTTGTCACTGTTTTATTTAAATAAAAAGTATATAAAAATCCATAGCTTGTTCTATCCTTCTCTCACACACTAAATATTTTACACTAAACTTTTATCCCCGTTAATATCTTTGCACTTTACAAAATTAAAACTTCTATTTGAATGTATAACTAATTTAGGAATTATGTTATTTAGGACGTCGTCCTTGTCAAAGAAGGCTCCTTAGGTTTCAGTATCATAGGAGGAACTGATCATTCGTGTACGCCATTCGGTGCAAAGGAACCGGGAATTTTTATATCTCACGTAAGTCTTTAGCCTTATTTTGATTTACAGTAGAGTTTATATTATTTTATATATATATGTGCGTGCGTGCGTGCGTGCGTGCGTGCGTGCGTGCGTGCGTGCGTGTGTGTGTGTGTATATTTATATATAACTGTATTAGGTTGTTCCTGGTGGCATAGCAGCCAAATCCGGTAAACTGAGAATGGGTGATAGGATATTGAAAGTGAATGGTACAGATGTAACAAAGGCTACACATCAAGAAGCGGTAATGGAACTTCTAAGACCAGGAGATCAGATAGTGCTTACTATTCAACATGATCCACTTCCAGAAAGTTATCAGGTAAATAACACAATTTTCAGTGTAACGCCGCTTTTAAACAGTTGTTTAGATGCTTATAAAGCTATAAGTCTACAGATTAAATATAATTTTATGTGTGCGCGCGCATAACAGTTATATATTATAAAATATATATATTATACATATTCTTTTATCATTACAAAACATTTTATGTTTATATTATTCAACTACACTGAGAAAAAAGTTTTGTTGATATCTGACCAACAAAAAGTTTTTCGTTGTCCTAACCAAAATTTGGTAATGCTAATAAAAGTTTTTGTTAGTCACATATTCTAACAAAAACTTTATGTTATCCTAACAAAAATTTGATTAGCATAACCAAATTTTGGTTAGGACAATGAAAAATTTTTTGTTGGTCACATATCAACAAAACTTTTTTCTGAGTGTATTATATCTATATGATGATTTGTATTTCTTTAACCAACATATGTGTGGTATTATTAGCATTTTTGAAATATTTATACAGTATGCAACACAAATAGTACAATGATTTCTTAGTATCTTTAAATCATTATTCTCAATCCTTTATGAACACATGCACATTTGTGAAATTATTTTCCTTATGGAAAAATCACTTTAATCTTTACGCTTAGAATTATAGGCACTTTATATTAAATAAATAATTTTTCAAAAAATGTTTCTTTTTTATTTTATTAACGTTTCCAAGGAATGTTTGTTAGTTGCGAACACAATGGCACTCGGTGCTTTAGCGTGTGATTATTTCCTTACCTAATGCGGTTTTTTTTTATAATTTGCCCCGCAAGCTGGTCGAAATAGAGTACATCCCTGTGACAGTAAGTACTCGATGCATTTCACATGACCGTAATTTTTGTTCTTATTTAATGCTTATTCCTATACCAAAGCTGCAAATTTCACTCTCACGTTATGAATGACTCGCTTTTGCTTATGCCGTGCAATTTTACACGAACTTTATTTTATATTTAAGTGCTTTTTGTGCTTTTTTGCTTTCATGCCGTTATATATTTATATAAAATGCTAAATAAAAATAATATTATTTTTACTCTACAGAAATTTAATCGTATTTTAACCCGTTTTTACAATTTTTTAAATTATTAACTTAAAATGTCTCTAAAATTTGCTCGTTTAAATTTTAATATTGCTAAAATATATATACATAAATAAATCATTATTCAATATAAACAATTTACTATACATGTAATAGTATATATCTTGAAACAAAAGATGATTATTTATTGTTAAAATATAACGAGTTATAGTTTTGTATGTGCGCAACATCTTTTATTTTTATAATTTTATACGAAAACACACAAAAGAGATAAACTGTTTTATAATGAAAATTGATGTAATCTGTTTTAGGAATTAGTAATAACAAAGGAAGCTGGTGAGAAACTTGGTATGCACATTAAAGGAGGGCGAAGAGGACAGAAAGGCAATCCTTTGGATCATACCGATGAGGGCGTTTTTATATCGAAGATTAATTCGGGTGGTGCAGCTAAGAGGGATGGACGATTAAAGGTGCGTATATACAGGTTTCATAAATATATGTCAATACTTTTAGAGATAAATCTATACACTAACATAAGTGAAAAACGTGATATAAACATATGCCCTATATATCTTAGTTTTCAAGTTATGGATAATTAAAGAAAATATCCGAAATGCCTGTCTTATGTCCATCAAACAACGCTTTTGACATATTTAATTTAAGATATAATTTTATGCAGCGAAGGAAAGCTGGCGTTTTACCTCTACTCCACTATAGTAAAACCTCCAAAAGTTGATCTGCTGTTCTTTTCATGGAGCGTATTTTTGTTAGCTTTAAGCCATTGAAGATGCTTATTTATTTCGCTTTTAATTTAAGAAAAAATAAAATGAATTACAGTAGTCAGTACAGTAATAGAAGAATACAGACGTATATTCTTGATATTTTTATCTTAATTAATAAACTTATTTAAATATTCTTATCTCCTTTGTATTTTTGGATGTTGCTAAAAAATTATCAATCGTAGTTAAAAATTAAAATATAAATATATATAATTATCTGTGAACAAAATACACTTATGACATTTTCAGCGATGTTTCCCTATTGGTTGAACAATATCGACTTTGAGCATAACTTACGAGCTGTATACGAAAATTGATGGAGTGGCAGTAACACGCCAGCTTTCCTTAGTTGCATGAAATGGCACCTTATACTTAAATTTATATATTTTATAATAGGTTGGAATGAGGTTACTGGAAGTCAATGGTACATCGTTATTAGGCGCGACTCATCAAGAAGCTGTTAACATTCTTCGTTGCTCAGGGAATACTATTACATTGGTTGTGTGTAAAGGTTACGATAAAAGCGAAGTTGAATCGATATTAACATTATCCGATGATAGAGATAATAAAGGAGTTAAAACGTCTCACGATTCAAGAGATCCAACTACGGATGATACTAAATCTCTGTCACAAAGTGTATCCAGTTTAGATCGAGATGATGAGGAAGCCGCGATTCTTAGACAAGAACAAGAAATGAAAGCTGAACTTGTTGCCTGGGAACAAGAGGAACGAGAACGTGCACTTATAGAACAAAGAGAGAAATCCACACCTGAAAAAGTAAGATTTATTTATTTTATACTTGATAAATTTTAACAAATTCTGAGTTTTATAGTTTTTGTACAAAAGTTTCGAAATATTTTCTATTTGGTGTAATCCAAATTCGAAAATGTATACTACCAGGGTTGCCACCTGGAAAACCGGAAAAAGTCAGGGAAATTGAAATTGGTCATGGAAAACCGGGAAAAGTCAGGGGTCAGATTTATTTATTTATTCGATAGCGCAACATCCCAAAAGGACCTACCTCTGATGAGGTTTTTGTAACAATGGATTGTTTTTCGGAATTAGGTTGTTAGTCTATAATATTCAACCTTCAGCCTGGGAGATTCATACATATATTCACTAATATATGGATCCTATTGGTTTAATGCCGGATCCGAATGGCGCTGGTGATCAAAGATCTTTTAATCATCAAATGGAGTCATTTTCTCTTTAAACGCGAAAAATCATGTATGTGGGCGCAGGTGGGATTGAACTCGGATCTACAGATTGCGAGTCAATTACACCTAGCGGCAAGCCACTCGACGCCTCGCAAATTTATACCAATATATTTTCTAGAAATTTCGAATTGGTTATATATGATTCGTTATATTTATATTTTCTGTTTCTGATTTTGATATAGGTATTGGATGTTGTACGTGCAGCAGAATCATTAGTGAGTAAATCAAATAGTCCTGTTGATATGGTTGTACCACCAAAGTCACCCGGGGGCACTAAAGATCTCAAAACTACTACAATTGTTATGAGTAAACATACACTAGCACCTCAAAATCCTAATAACGTAAGTACTATATTATTTTTCTTTGAATTTTGTATGCACACACGTATATATTTTATATTTCTTAAGTCTAACAGATTTAAGAGTGCATGTAGTATGTCTTTTGTATATGTAGTGTACTAAATGTTATCCTAAATATGTCTTTCCCTTAAGTATCAGTTTTTTGTTTAATTTGTCACGTTTATTTGAAAAAGAATTCAACACCACTCCTTAATTTATTTTGTAATTTCTTATATTTTTATTTGTTTGTTATTTGATTAAATATTTTTACATAATATTGTTAATTAGATATTTTTATCAAAAATGAAAAAGAGTAATTTTTCTTACTCAATTCTATTCTATAGGACGAATAATATATTCATATCTTTTAAGACTTTATGTAATGTTGCATGAGGTAATTTTATTTCTTTCTCTAATAGCTTATTACTATTAATAGATTTTATTTTATTATTGGCATTGCTTTTCTCCTTTATATTCTGCATGGCTTTCTTACTTCATAGCTTTTACGAAAATATGGCATATACTCTTAGCTTCACTCATTATTGCTAATCTATAAAATAAAATGTATAATATAAAGAGTATATTTGTTTATTAAGTGAAAATTTTCAAACTTAGAAAAGTAAATTAATATATAGAATTTATATTGTTGTAAAATATTTAATTATTTTTGAAATTAAAAGACAAACTAGACTTGAAGGTAATTAATAATAGAGTCAGCTCATTATTTTGTAGAAGAACAACATTTTAATACAATTAATTTTATTTTAATACTTATACAAGATGCACATGTACACGTATACGCAACTACATACAAATGTGTAATGTGCATGAAATGAAAATTTAGATAGAAAAAGAGAAAATGTATCTATAAATGTGTGCGTGCGTGCGTGCGTGCGTAAGAGAGAGAGAGAGAGAGAGAGAGAGAGAGAGAGAGAGATGAAGAGGGATAAAGACAAAAAACATTTTTGTATTTCAAATTATTTTAAAAGATATATAAATGCCTATATTGCGTTTTTTTACCAAATTAATTGTCAGATGTTTTGTTGTTAGGGGGATCTTAAAACCATCTGTATTACCGATTAAACCATATAATTTTTTTGTAACAATTACTTTTTCCATTTTTTATATATTCCTTTTTTATTCGAAAATTCTTTTCCAAAATTAAAGTATTATATCATTAATATGTATCTGTGAGATAGAGTTTATGCCAAGAACGATAAAAAAATTCAAAATTGAGATCTATACTATTTTTTTGTCCAGTATGGCGCTCTACTCTCTAGAGTTATCACGTCGTGACAACATTTGCTTCGTATAAAAGCCGTACAATCTGTATTTACGAAATAGTAATCCAGACTAGGCGTTTGCATGAAGAAACAACATAGAGTTCTTAGAATTGGTTTTAGATATCTAATTAAAACGTTATCGTTGTACGAAAATTTATGTTTAGGTATGCGTGAGATATTGATGTAGTAATATGTGGTGATGTGTGTCAGGATTTACGTGTCTACGACACGTAAATCGTTTATGTGTAAGTCCTACTTACACTATGACTAATCGTCTTTAGGATCCCCTTAAGGAATATTATGTTATCATGAAATAGTAGTAGTTTTAACGAATAGTAGTACTTTTATTAAAATAAAAATTAAAATAGAAGATGTTTAAATATTTTAATTTAAAATGTTTAAATGGACTGTACTTATCCAAGTTTTATCAAAATCGACCTTATATAATCTTTTTAAGTCTCTAAATGTTGTACACATTTTTTTATATTGATATTTCTTCGCAATATATATAGGAATCGAAGCATTTTTATAGAATTCGTAAATACATCATGTAAATAAAATTTCTTACATAATTTCATTAAATACTCTAAATGGCGCATGAAATGTACAGTTGTCAATTGTCTTTAGCATGGCATGTCTCCTGAGCGCCAAAAAGAGAGATATTTCACATGTTTACAGACAGTGGAAGATGATAGTGCTACTTTGGCTGCCCTCTAACAGGAGTGAGTCGTACATCTTTCTATTCATTTTTCCTGTATCTGCGTCCATGCCTCTGATTCCGCAGGACTATGCCATAGCAAAATATTCTCTAAGAATTACATGGCATTAACTCGCGTATAATCATGATTTATTGCATTTTTGTATGTCTATTAGTGTTATAGAACGTAGCTATCGTTACTGTATTTGTTATTAATACTGCCATTATAACATTAAGTATTATTATATATGTATATGCTGATGATTGGGTTAGATCTGTAATTAATTAATTTTTTGCTTTAATGAAAACGGGATAGGAATTTCTAAAAAATGATGACGCATAAATGTGATCTTACTACGCTACGCGCGCGTGTATGGATGTGTGTCTGTATATTTGTATGGATGTATCTATATATATATATATATATATA
>NW_017299960.1:275372-276377 GCF_001594075.2 Trachymyrmex cornetzi
GGCCGGACGTGCTTATTCGACTATCTTTAAACGTTAATATCTCGTTAACTATTGCGCAAACTACAAAATGGTATAAGAATTTTCAATTTAGTTCGGTCCGTTCTACCTGCTCGTGACAGAAATCGCGATAATTTTCAAACACCCTGTATACATATACAGGGTGTTTGGCGACTACCGCATTTTTTGTCATACGTGGGTAGAACAGCCTATACTGAATCAAAAAGTCCTGTACCATTTTGAAGTGTCAGCAATAGTTAACGAAATATTAACGTTTAAAAGATAACCAAATACGCGCGTCCCCCCGACCTACTATTGCCGAAGGCACAGCCCACCGAGCGCACGGCGCAACCGCCGCGAGCCTCTAAGCTCAAACGGCGCGGCGCGCCTACTAGGCCATCCCCGCTCCTCGCAGCCCGCGCGCCGTGCGCTCGGTGGGCTGTGCCTTCGGCAATAGTAGGTCGGGGGGACGCGCGTATTTGGCTATCTTTTAAACGTTAATATCTCGTTAACTATTGCTGACACCTCAAAATGGTACAGGACTTTTTGATTCAGTATAGGCTGTTCTACCCACGTATGACAAAAAATGCGGTAGTCGCCAAACACTCTGTATATACATATATGTAGAATTCATTTATTCATAGATATCGAATAACAAAAATATTTCTGTGATAGTTAGACCAAGTTATAGTAAAAAATTTCTTATATATTTAATGGGATGTTTTTAACAGTATATTGATCCACAAATTTATTTGCAATGAATTTAGTAACATACGATACCGTATAAATAAATATGGTTGCTACACAGCTTAATTTTAATTAATCATTGGGTGATTTTTCTCAAGTAAATGAATACTAAGGATAGGCAATTTGTGATATAAGAACTAACTTTTTAATATAATAAGAATCTATACAGGGTGTCTCAGAAAATGTTACTGAAACACAGTGGGGACATAGATTGGATCAAGGGGAACAAAACAGTTTTATACCATTTTGCAGTTGACGCAA
>NW_017299960.1:276780-277074 GCF_001594075.2 Trachymyrmex cornetzi
CCACTGTGTTTCAGTAACATTTTCTGAGACACCCTGTATACACAGGGTGTTTGGCGACTACCGCATTTTTTGTCTTACGTGGGTAGAACAGCCTATACTGAATCAAAAAGTCCTGTACCATTTTGAGGTGTCAGTAATAATTAACGAGATATTAACGTTTAAAAGATAGCCAAATACGCGCGTCCCCCCGACCTACTATTGCCGAAGGCACAGCCCACCGAGCGCGCGGACTGCGAGGAGCGGGGATGGCCTAGTACCTAGTAGGCGCGCCGCGCCGTTCGAGCTTAGAGGCTC
>NW_017299960.1:277259-277573 GCF_001594075.2 Trachymyrmex cornetzi
TGACACTTCAAAATGGTACAGGACTTTTTGATTCAGTATAGGCTGTTCTACCCACGTATGACAAAAAATGCGGTAGTCGCCAAACACCCTGTATATGAACACAAAAAATTTTTAGAAATTTTTTAAATTAGTTTTTCCATTATGTGTAAGAGTAAATATTTCGGTCATTCAACTAACGAAATTTAATTAGGTACTTAATATTACATATCTGTGTTTATGTTTTTTAATCATAATAGGGTAAGGTTGCCGAAATCGCACCACTTTTCATATAATGGCTTATAACTCGGAAAGTAAGAAGGATATTCTCAATTTTT
>NW_017299960.1:278703-279869 GCF_001594075.2 Trachymyrmex cornetzi
GTGTGTGTGTGTGTGTGTGTGTGTGTGTGTGTGTGTGTGTGTGTGTGTGTTTAGTCTAATTATTATATTTTATGATCAAGAGTACTTTTCATGATATATTGGGTTGGAATAAAAGTTCGTAGTAATGCGAACTTTAAAATTCAAACAGCTGTAACAATGTTTATTAAAAATGAATGAAATTTAAATTTAAAAAAGGGGGTTTAAAATTAAAAATCTCTAATTTCAAAAGATCACTATGTCTTTTGAATTTGTGTGAGTTATACGATAAGTTTTACATGTAGAAACAAGTCGGAAAAAATGAGAAATCTCACTTTGTGGACCTATCACAGGTCCAACAAAAACTTGTGGAAATTTTTAATTTTCTAACGTGAAAGATTTTCCTATCAAATTGTTTTTTAAAAATGTTGCTAAGATTTTTTGTTACTGGCTCTGATAAAGAAAAATCACGAAAAACTGTATAGATTAAAACAAGATCTTAGAAATTTTTAGTTACGAATCTAAAAATTTGTAGATATTCTTAGTGGGACGTAGAGTTTATTTGGAAAACCATTCTCCGCTTTTTCTAGGTATATATCTTCTGACGCTATATTATGAATTTTACGGAACAATTCTTTCATTTTATCTTGTATCACGAAACGAACAACGCCACTCTACATCCTAATACGAAAAACTAAAAATTTCTAAAATCTTGTCTTAAGTCTCAATCTATGTAGTTTTTCTGTACTTTTTCGTAACAATTTTTTCCGTCAGAGGAGTTATCGTAGATTAAATAAAAGAATCATTTTGACTTTGATTATTCATGATTTCATTAAAATCATTCTACCGCAATAAAAAAAAACAAATTTTTTATTTTGAAATTTTGCTTTATTGAATCAAGAATTGCTTAATTTATTTTTTAAATTATGTATACATACAAATAAAATAGCGTTACGAACTTTTGTTCCAACCTAATACGCATCTATAAAAATTGCCAATAATTATTTCATATTTTGTTGGTAAAATGTAAACAAATATTAAATTTATTTTAACAGTAAATGTATCATACTGCATTATAGAAAAATTAAAGAGGAATAATATAATTTCGAAGTAGGTTTCATACATGCGTGCGTGCGTGCGTGCGTGCGTGCGTGCGTGCGTGCGTGCGTGCGTGCGTGCGTGCGTGCGTG
>NW_017299960.1:282077-288181 GCF_001594075.2 Trachymyrmex cornetzi
TGCGTGCGTGCGTGCGTGCGTGCGTGCGTGCGTGCGTGCGTGCGTGCGTGCGTGTGGGTGTAGGTGTGTGTGTGTGTATGTGTATGTTATACGTACTATGTATTATAATTCAGTTAGGAAAAATATATGTACATTAGATATATTTTTCGTAGTTGAATTGTCATCTATATATTACTGTTAGTTTTGAAGAGGCATATAATATGTCTTATTATTCAACGCACCAAATTTTATTGATTGTATATAATTAATTTATAACTACATATGTATGTAGCGAGTATCGTGACATCTTGCATTTTATTTTGGCTGTAATTTTTTTTTTTTAAATATCGATTTTTTAATCAAAATCTTTTAATAAGCATATATTTAGACCAAACTTAGACCTCTAGAAATAATTAAAATTGATCAATTACTACCATTTTTATATCAATCAAGACCAACTGTTTTGAAAAGATAAAATAACGCATGATGAATTATTTTACTTTACAGAATGTTGTTATTAATTCCTTTCTAAATACAAATTTTGTGACGACAGAAAAATAATATTTTAAATTTAAATTGTTAAGAGTTACAACATTGTTATGAGCGTGTTTTGAATATTGGCCTTTGTCTCAGTTAAACTTATTAATAGTCTCAACAGTACATTAGTACTACAATTAAGTCATATCATTATTGAAATTTGAATCAATGTATCTATATATTTTCTATAAGCATTATATGTTCATATAACTCTAATGGACCAGATGTTTATATATTATTACAAACTATCAGATAAGCTAATATTTACTTAAAGATATCTGAGAGATGTTAATGTTAAAGTTCCAGTTGATCGGAATAGGAATGAAATTTGGATGTTTTTAAGATAATCTGCCTATGCACAGAAATTTTCTGAAAATGTTATTACATTAGTTATTCCTGTTGTAAAATATATGAATATTATGATAAAAATACTTTTTTCATAATTATATATTTAGGTAGAAAAAGAACAGATATGGGGAATTCTACAGAACTTTTCACTTTCGAGTAAAAAAAAAAATTTTTTTTTTGAAGGCACAGCTTTGAATTTTTTTCTGGTGATTGATATTACATACCAAAATGCAGTTCTATGCGAGAAATTCATTTTTGGTGGAGGTTCAGAGAGTTTGTGAAGAAATTTTAGGGCTAGTTTACCTTAAAAATATAAAATCGCAGATACTTACACGAAAATTAAATCTAATACTTTCTTGGATCGCTAATGTCTAATGTGGAGTCGAAAGTGACCAGTTACAACCCTCTCTATGAGGGTGATTTATCCTTAAAACAGGGAAGTGTCGATATTTACGTCAAAATAAAATCTAGTGCGTTTATGGAATTACTGGATCCAATTGAATATCAACCTATGTAGGTGTGATTTGCCGAAAATCGCTCAAAAATTCTCGCCACTAAAGAATAGATCTTAGAAAATTACATTTGTTCTCACCGAAAACATAAACATATATGAATATAATGGCTTTATTACGTGGAAGGATTTATTTTCTGCAAAATTTCTCATTTTAGGGGGAAAAAACTTTAATAAGGCGATCATACATCAATGGTAAAATGGAATTTGAGGTCAAAAAATTTTAGAGATCAGCGATCAAAAAGACATAATACGTGATTATTTTTAATCATTCTACCATTTTTAATTTTAACAATAAGTTTCTCTAATTATTCTTGACTGTTTTAAAATAAGTATAACATATGCTACATACGTGAACAATCTTTTTTATGATAACTTATTGTGTCAAAAGTCGTTTACAATCGGTCTTAAAATTTGATAAATAACTTTGGAACTGTGCCGCTAAAAATATAACTTGTTTTTTACGAATTTCGCGAATTCTCTTCATTTTTCTGATGTTGCCATTGCAATATTTTTTAAGGCACACGCTTCATTGATGGCTGATTTTCTTTTATTTTATCAATACTTTCTAATGCTATAGGTAGTTTGACGTTAAGAGAAGAGTTCAGGGCCAAAAAAGTGGAAAAACTAATAAAAATAGTGTTTCACAATAACGAACGGACCATTGGCTCTAGGACGGGTAATATCTTGTAGAGTATTGTTTCTTGATACTAAAAATACTTGGTTCAATTTTTTTCATTCACTGCATAGATCAGGAGAATAAAAAGACTTTTTCAAAAATAGTCGGCGACACGTAAATTTTAGATATTTTCTTAATTTTTCCACATAAATTTTTAAAATTTATTATGAAAAACTGACATTTTAGCTTGGAAATATTCATATAATATCCTACAGTAGAGGAGACTGTTTATCATAAAACAATTTTCGTACAATTAAATAATGAAATAATAATTTTTTTTACGTACATACTTTCTCTTAATTTCAACACATAAATAAAATGCGATTTTTACAAATTTTTTAAAACAAAATTATGTGCTACTTTTTATCCTTAACCATTTGAGAAGATCGAATATAAAAATCAAAGATTGTTTCAAAACAGAAATTCCTATATGCTTAATTAAATTTATTTAAATCTTACAAAAGTGATATAGATATAAAGCAATAAAACTAAATAAAATATACAAAGTTCTTACGTTTGAATGGTGCAAATATATTTTCAATATCATAGAAAATATAATTAAAAATCAAATACAATACATCTACCCTAAATTATTCTACAGGACATAAAATATAGTCCAGGTCGCAAAGTAACACAGTGAGACGAAACTTGCTAAGTGTTCTCAAGTATTTAAAGCATGTAACAGTCTCCACTACTATACTATCGATATATACGATGGATAGGGTACAAATATAGAATTTTAAAAAATAAATATAAGAAAACATGTTTAACATACCGATCATATATTTACAAATTAAATTATGCGCAACAGGTTGCATGATTTATTGCAATAATAGTACAATTGAAAGACATACACATAGACAGTCATAAGCAGAAAAGCCGATCGAACAAAGAAGTTTAAAATTCTTCTTTAAATCCTATATAGATTTTGTATGACATGTAACATTTGTGAAATAAATCTGTTTTAAAGTATGAGTATCAAACTTTAAAGAAATTTATATTTAATGATCTATCATAGTAATATTTAATTTTACTATTTAATTTTACTGTTCTTCTATTAAGAAGTAAATAACGATTTATCATTAAAAAAATGAGCAAATATTTTGTAAATTATAGTTTTATAGATTAATAGAGTGGTGTTGGAATAACCCGCATATAATGTATTTTGTGTTATAATATATATTAATTAAATAGTACAGTATGTTGTTGTTTGTTTTGCATGTAATCGAATACGTCACGATAAACTATTTGGTTTTATTTAAATCGTATTCCACTAATTAAATGATTAATATAATTTTCCGTGTTATTTACTCAGTCAAGAACAAATGAGACATCTGGAACATCAAAGGATTTTTCTTCGTCCAAGTCATCTACAATCCCTGACCTTCCTAAGGCAGCAAATTTTGAACGTTCTACTTCAATGCAAACTTTACCATCTCGAACGAAAACAAAATCTTTGCCAAAACGCAGTATTACGTTTGCCGATCTGCCACCATCTTTAAAAAAGAGTTCAGATTCTATCGTTTATTCGTCTCATGTTAAGCCTACTCTATCTAAAATTGAACAATCGAATCGGCCATTGCAGGAAGCATCTACTTCTCTTCCACAAGTTATTTCCTATCAAACACCTGCACGTTTCCAACTTCCCCCAACACCTCTAACTGCTCCCGAATACTGGGAAAATCTTGACACTTCGGCTTCTTTTAGCAAGCGACAGATAGCACGTTCTGTTGACGGAAATGTTCAGGTTGAGGTGGGTTTGAAAAGCATGTTAACTGATAATAATATTAATATACTAATAGAATACACACGCGTGTGTGTGTGTGTATGTGCATATCTACATATATATACATATTGTAGGGATGCACCGAATATTCGGAAAGTATCCGGTATCCGGTGTTATCGAGCACTTTTTTACTATTCGATCGAATAGCCGGATATCATTAGTATCCGAGAATATTATTCGATTGAAATTTGATATCATTAAATTGTTGATTTTTTCTTATACAAATGTTCTAGAAATAAGTATGCATATTTACGATGCTACAATATGTTATACATTGTTGCAAAATTACAATCTTTTTCTCTATAAGTTTTTTTTTAGAAGACACTTTCTCCGAATCCGATTGGATATCCGACTCGAAGAAATCGCCTTCTCGGATATCCGAGCGGATACCGGATATCCGAGCGGATACCGGATATCTGATATTTCATTCTATTCAGATATCCGATATCCGGTGCATACCTAATACATATACATATATGTATATATACTGGAATAAAGTTTTCATAATCTAAAAAATGAATTTGTCCATTAAATTCGATTAATAAATGCATCAAATTTATTTAATGCAATCCAATCTAGTCTTATCTATCTTATTTCTGGCATGTATTTATGGAGACTGGATGCAATGTGTGATTTTTTTATTTGAGATTATTATGTTATAATTACTCTATATGAAAAATATACAAATCGATATTTATTTGTGGAAATGTTTACAAACACAGCAATCTCCAACTTCATCTCCAACACCACCATTGACAAAAATGTCAGTCAGCGATAAAAAGAAGTTATTCGAAAGTGCCATGGAAGAACATTTGAAACCCTCGCCTAAACCAGGTAAGAATATATATGTGTGTTTCGTGTATATGTATACCCCATTTACTTTAAATATTATATATATTTTATACTTATATATAAGATATCGATTTCGAAAAATAAATCAATAATATTATACATTACAGATAAAATATTCAGTTTTTTAAGTCAAGATGAGGTAGAAAAAATGAGACAAGAGGAAGGTAAGCTGTTATTTGTAAATATAGCTGAACAGTTTTTTTATTTATCATATTTTTTATCTTAACATAATTGAAAATAACTATAAAAATCATATTTTTATAGAAAAAAAAATTGCCACTTTGACGCGAGACGAACTCAAATCATGGGCACAACTTGATGAAAACGAAGGTCTCGAAGATTTTGATACAATGGATGATCAGGATAATGGACGACCTAAGTAAGCTTCAATCTTCACGTTTAAGGCTGGTATTCATAGTCGATTCTTATATTTTAGACTATCTTATGTATAGTCTTACGATATCATAAACCAATCGGAGAGCCGCATTAATATTTTAAGAGATTACTTAAAATAAGAACAGACTATGAAAACCGGCCTAAATCATTCCTTATTTCGAAAATAATGCAACCTATTACGATATATATTTTACGCATCGATAAATGGTAACATTTATGTCTAATATAAATAAGTATAAAAGTATACAACTAAATATTTAATCTACAAGTATTGTAAACAAAATTAAGTGAAAAATTATTAGATTACATGAATAAAACATATTATATCAAAACTTCTAAAAAATTTAAAAAGTTATGTTAATATTATGTTTACATTATACATGTTAATTGATTTATGACAATCTATACAATAGAATACACTAATGTTTTTAAATAAATCTTGTATAACCTGGTTAATAATATATACTTATAATTTTGTTTAACTTTAGAATAAATTAATTTTTTTGCTAGAAGAGGGAAAGGGAGAGAACGAAAGGATGGGAGAGAGAGAGAGAAAGAATATATACGTATCTTTATAATGTTAAACATTTGTATGTTTAACCACTTGAATATTAACAAGTAATGTTATAGATTGGGCACAACCGTATTACGATTAATTGCGATACCAAGGACGATTTTCAGATTATTAAATTGTTAGAATCTAATAACTTTTATAATATTCAAACTATTGGTTATTGTTAATTATAAATACAGTGCAGAAATTAGGTTTTTTATTTATGTTTCCAAGTAAGTGATAGCACATTTTAAGATATTTATTAGAAGAATTAATTTTAAACCTTAGCAATATTTGAGTATAATTGAGTATAATTATGTTTTACATATACGTATATTCTATATGTTTATTTGCATTTTTATTTATTGTCAATAAGTTTTAGATGAATTTGTTACAGCTTATATATTCCTATGATATATGCCGTTATTGGCTTATATTTATTTCTATGTTTATTTATTTATAT
>NW_017299960.1:288244-289391 GCF_001594075.2 Trachymyrmex cornetzi
ATATATATATATATATATATCAAATAACTATATGTATATATTTCATATAAATTTTATTATATGCAAAATAAAAGAAAAAAGTTTTATACGCAACCACTACAAATTAAATTTAAATTAAACTAATAATGTGTGTGCAATTGCAGGAATAATTTTTATCAAAGTCTAATAAATTACATTCTCATTAAAATTTTAGAATACTTGTTAAGTTTAAATCATATTTGGAATAAATTATTATACACCTAAACTGTTAATACTGTTTACAAATGCAAAAGATATGGAAACTTTATACTACACTGAGAGAAAAGATTTTGTTATAGGAACAAATCAAGGGAAAGCAAATGTGATATTTGTTAAAAAAACAATCGATTTGTTATGATTGCAAATTAATTCGTCAATGTAACAAATAATCAATAGTATCGCTAGCAGATAAGAGGCTCATTGTATATATAAAAGTCGTAGACGGTTGCAGGATCTCAAATCGTAAGAAATTGATTAATCCTAGTCAAGTATTCTCCCTATATTTGACTGTGCTTGGTCGGTTTCCTACAACTTAAGACTCCACGATCATCTACGAATTCTATGTAAACTAGCTAAAGTCTATCCAAGAGATAGGTTAGATTCTATATAGTTTGTTTCTGTTACTAATAATTGATTAGTATAGCAAACTAGCAGCAATCACAACAACATAATTTGTTGTTACATATTTACCGATCACTGGTTAAAGATCCCATACAGTACAGAATTTGCAGCAATATTGCTGCAATAACGCTGCAATATTGCTGCAACGTGCAATACTGTTGCAATGTTGCAGCATTGTTGTTGCAACTTTTGTGCTGTAGGGGATACTGGTGGCTTGCTAAATTAACAAAATCCTTTCTCTCAGTGTATATTTCTTAGTAACAAAAATGTAAACTGAAATAAATAAATTGTTCTGTTCTATTCTATTTTACTATTTAGCATTTACAACTTGTCCCTGGCAATTCGAAATAGGTACACACACTCGCGCGCGCGCGCGCGCGTGCACATACACACACACCACTATATACAAGGTGTCCCACAACTCTCCTGACAAATATCATGGACAGGTAGAGCGGATTAAACTGAGACGGAACGTCTTCTACCATTTTTCAATTTTCGCAATAGTTAA
>NW_017299960.1:289979-291135 GCF_001594075.2 Trachymyrmex cornetzi
TGTTACTTTTTAATAGCATAAAAGAAATTTAGTCTAATGTGTTGAATTCTTAAAAAATTACGATTTTTAATGAAAGTTAAAATTATGTCGTGACATAAATATTTCTATTAATTAGAACTATGTCGGAACATAATACACGGAGAGAATTTTCTTTTAAAATTTACCTTGAAAATATGGTGATTGTGGTACAATACAATATTTTAAAGATTTTTATCATGCACTTCAGTAAAATTGATCAAACTTATTTTATACTTTATTGTAGTTTTATTAATGAATCAGAGAGATTTATATTAAAATTCTTCGAAATACAATGTTGTCCCACGACTGTCATATTTTCAGGGTAAATTCTAAGAAAAAATTCTCTCCGTGTAGAAATACGAAATTTTTATTATGTCGCGACATAAAAATTTCGTATTTTGGGCCGCGCGTCGTGCGATCGGTGGGGACGGTAGGTTGTATATTCGGCAGCAGAGAGTAGGCCGGCCGGATGCGCTTATTCGGCTATCTTTAATATCTCGTTAACTATTGTGCAACCTACAAAATGGTATAAGATTTTTCGATTCAATTCAGTCCGTTCTACCTGCTCGTGATCGATTAGCCGATAATTTTCAAGCACCCTGTATAATGTATATACAATACGAAAATATTGAGGGTGCAATAATTTTTTGAATTATAAGCTAACTTTAACTGCTTATATGTCAAAAACTATTTTATTTTTATAGTTTTTATTATTATTTCTGGAATCTTTGGAACATTCTAATACGAAAATGTCAAGGCTATAATTGTTTTTTAATTACAAGCTATCTTTGATCAATTATAATTAAAAACCTATTGTAACTTCGATATTTTTGTATTAGAGTTTTTTAAAATCCATTTTACCTCTAAAAAATATTTTATAAAAATATTGTATTATGATAATCTGTGCGTGCGTGCGTGCGTATACAGGGATTTCTTCTCATAAAGTTCTGAGAATTTTTTCAGAATTTTTTCAGAATTTTTTAACACCGTATTTTTTTATGTTGGTAAAAATAAGAAAATGCAATACTAAAAAGTTGATAAAAATTCTGAAAAAATTCTCAGAACTTTATGAGAAGAAAATAAATAACTTTTGTCTCTTGCAGTTTTTCTGTAAAGTTGATAGTATTTGAGTAAAAAA
>NW_017299960.1:291560-310215 GCF_001594075.2 Trachymyrmex cornetzi
TATATATATATATTAATATTACATATACATGTATATGTAAATGTATAATATGTACTTCTTCATGATTTTAATTTTATATTCGAAGGGCCTTATTTCGGACGAGGATGAAGAACACCTTTTAAGTCCTGCAGAACAGCGAGCACTTAAAGCAGAGAAACGTGCTGCTTGGCGACAAGCGCGTCTTAAATCTCTCGAGCAGGTAAAGTTGAAAGATTCTATACATTTATAAGTATTGATAATAATATAATGTTGTAATAAAATAGATCTATCTGAAATAAAATAATGTTTCTTTTGTATAGGATGCACTCCAAGCACAGATGGTTATCAGAAAGATGAGTGAAATAATGGATACTGCTAATAAAGAAGAAGATACGCATGATATGACTGTTGCAACTGGATCTATTCCTGATCAAGAGAAAGCAGTCGAGGTATAATTTTGGAAGTAGTATCTCAGGACGAAGTTAATTATATAATTTAACATATATAACAAGACCTGCAAGCTTGATTATTTCAAAGTTATGTGTTTAACCCTATTATTTACTAATCGCTGTCTTGCTCGCCTAAACTAACACACAGCATTCATGAAGGAAAAATTATGTTATTACAACGGTTCCCATTTGTCTGTCTTTTACTATCTTAGTTTACTACATTACGGCCGTCTAGCGCAGATTTTCCTAAGCTCGCTGTGCGCAGTAAAGTGGGTCCTCCTAAAGAGATACGCGAATCTGAGAAAATAGTGGACGAGAAGGTCACTCGGCGTACCGAGGAATATCTTGACGAAGTGACGGGCGAACGTCGTGTACGAACTGTCGAATACGTCGAGAAGCTCATTGAGCGTCAGGTATTATGCTTGTAAAATTTGGCACGAGCGTTTAAATATCACATTTATTGTATAAATGAAGGGATTAAAAAGCACAATAAATTATCACTGTTGCAACTATATCTCTGGAGTGCACCGTATTTATTCCGATTCTTTTTTTTTATTCTTTTATTAATTTATTTTATTTACGGATATAAATGGATACATTCCATGCCAGATCGCATATGTTTTGGGAAACTTGCGAGCTTATGAGACATTAACATTTTGTTTGACAACTGAAAGTTTAAAAACTGTTGTCGATAACATTAATTAAGTAAAATGTTAGGGAGTAAATTACAAAAAGACAATGCTGAAAATCTAAAAGGCACCTAAACATAAGGCAATATTAATTAAATTCAACATATCTTACACGCGTGTACGCTATAAAACTATTTTACGAAAAAATGTTACAAAATTAAGAAATAAGTGTTTTTATTTGTGTTTTTATTTATATGTATCTATGGGCGCGATCCACTTAATGCTACAAATGCTTCGAAGCGTTTTTTAATTGGTTAATTAGTAAAATTCTTTCTTCCGATTGGTCAATCAAATGCTTCGAAGCATTTGTAGCGTCAAGTGGACTGTAGCCTATATAACATCTGTGTACTGTGTTTGTTCAATTATTATTGTGTTATTGTTATTTCAAGATTCCGTCACTTACATCGATGGTACATTATGCACCATCTTGAACTATGAATGTTACTTCTACTGATCTCACTAACAACTTTTTCCTACTCATTGGTAATTTGGTTTTTATATATCTTATGTATACATTTTAAGCTTATGGCTTTATATCTGTATGTAGTATACGCATGACTTATTTTGTTTATACGTTTCTATGCTCGAGATGTTTTTTGTTGCATGTACCGACGTAGAATTATGCTAAAGGAAGTATCAGAAGTCAGGAAACATAGGACAATTAACATATTTTTTCTATCAAAATTGGAATTTTATAAAGCCTTTGAACAACAAAAATAAACAGTGATGCTGATGTACATACATCTACAAACAAATATGATAGAAATTGATATGTCATTTGATCTATGTAATCTCAAATCTTAATATTAAATTATCAATTTATACATTATACAGATATCACAAGATTTATTAGATTGTCTTACAAACTATAAAAATGTTTTAATTGAATCGTTTGCAACATATACTTTATAAATCCAAAAATCCAGAGATTTGTGCACGATTAACTACGATTGAAATTTATGATTTATACATTTTAATTAGGTGGAAACTTTGAGGGAGAAGATTATATCATTGGAATTAAGTAATGCAGAAGAGGATGTGGAAAGCATAACCGGCACTGGTGCAAGCGATGCTGAAAGTGAAAGTGAAGATACCACGGGACAAAATATGACCGTTAGTACCGTAAAAGAAAAAACAGATTCTCATCTTACGATTGACACATCTGAAATTGCAAATGAAATGTCTAAAACAAATGCAAATATTACTGCTGCATCTGCAAAAAAGAAAAAACGTAAACGATCAAAAAAAGGTCGTCACTGACAAAATATTTCAATGCGTATCTTAACAAGCGATAGGGTAGGTACGTTAATATTAAAGACTTGGATAAAATTGATGAAATTTTTATTATTCCAATATTTTACTACTGCACAAATTCAATGTGTAACATCGTTTTATGTGAATATGCATACATTTATGTTATATAGATAAATTATACATATACGCACTTATATGTAGATTTCAATTGGTTCTTTTTAGTTTTCAATGCATCAGTATATACGATTGTCATATAACATATTTTTATTTCATCTTTCTTTTTCTTCACACAAATGTAACGGGTAATATGAATATATAAAAATGGCGATCTGTGGCTCTAAATAAACGTATTGTATTCAATGAAAAAATATAGTAGGTATTTATACAAATACTTCGTGATTGATTCAGTGAATACAATACATCCATTATCTGTGTAGAGGTATAACTACTATTTTTATTATATTTTGTGTATTATAAGACATGTATTACAATTTCGTAAATCTAATGTGTTAAAAATTGGTAAATTTGCGTATTTTGATATTAAACATTGTATTACTGCATTTTTGTATGTTATCATCGATACATTCATAAATTTCGCTTGAAATTTTTTAACTCATCGAATATAAATTAATTAAATTTAAAAAAGAAAGAGATTATAAAGATAAAAAGATAATCAAGTAATATCTCAGTGACAGAATAATTCTCGGAAATCTATAACATTTATGCTATTTTTATTATTTTTTGAATATATTTTTAGCACATTCTAATTTTATTTCAAATATATGGATATATTTTAATATAATCCGTTTTTATCTTTTGATCGTGTGTAATAATTATATATATATACGCAATGGTTATATATATATATATATATATAATGTACAAAAAAATGATGTCAGCAGTATTATTTTAATTGAAAATAGTTTTTATTAATTCAATAACAGCTAGTGTCAATGAACAAAGTAATTAAGACAAGAGCATGACGTATTTGTATTATTAATAATGTTATGTATTAACAAAATTATTTTCAAATGTTATTTGTATTCATTGAAACAATGAAACAAGTTTTAAAATTATTCTTTCTATAACTTCTCTAACTTTGCTGATATCGTATAAAGTTATCAATAATTAACTATTGCTGAAATAATGTTTAAATTGTAGACTTTAGATTGGCCAATTGCTTACCTTATGTGTGTTTATAGAATATTTTATTTATTTGATATGATTTTAATATATAATTTTTACGAAGATATTTTGATTTATAATAGAAGAATGTAGGAAAAACAAATTTATATTATTTGAGTCAAATAAGAAAATATCAAATTTCGATTTCCTTTAATGTAAATTAATCGTATTGAGGAGCTACCTAAAAATTGGGCAAAATAGATGTAGATTATTATATACAATTTAATAATTTGAGTATATAATTACAATGAAGTTTACATCTATTTCTATATATATTTAATACTTTGAATATATTTTTATTGCATATACGTTAGACTGTGAAAAATTTAAGACATCACACTTTTATATAATTTATCATCTATAATGTATTCGTAATATTAATATTGTCTTTAAGAATATTATTTTATACCGAATATTTTTTTACATTTGTTAATCAAAAAATATGCGGTTAAAAAAATATATTTATTTGATAGATATACATAATATGAATATACATGGAATTTTTTCCAACGAGTGTAAATAAGTAAAATTAAATAAAATTGCGAATTTCTGCTGTTTAAAGTGCGATTAAGAATGAGGGACCAATGAATGAAATTAAACGAGTTCGTTCATTATATAGGCAAGGCACTTAAAATATACTGTATTATTGATAATGTTCAGATGTTAGAATGTTAAATTCTATTCTTCTTTAGAACACTAATTAGTGTATTATGTATTAATATATATAAGCGAGTAAAGAAAAAACTATTTCACTAAATTAATCTATCTAATTGAGACATTTTTATCTTTAATTATCCGACACATGTCGAGACTATTTATTAATGCATCGTAATTTTTAAAATCACTTAATTATATCATTGTTGTAGAAATATTATTAAAAGTGCCAATGTTAGTACTTTTTCATATAAGAATATATCATGTATTTCGTTAAAATATCTAATTATCACACAAATTTATTATATAGTTACTTATTTCGCTGTCTTTCAATTTTATTTCAGCAACGTAATGTATTATTATCATATAAATTGTACAACATAGATCCAATACTAATCTATACGAGTTATTTTTTACTTGTATAGCAAGATACAATTCTTGCCTATCAAAGTTTAATAATGCGTTTAAATATGGATATTAAATATATTTTGGTTTTTTTAATATTACAAAATATCATTAAATTATTTATTAATTATATTAACTATGCATCTTAATGAAATCATCTTATGCTTTTATTTCTTTATTACTATATCTATCTTATAGATTTAAAAAAACTGAAGGGGAATATAAAGAATGCCGAATATCTCATAAGCATATGAAACATAAAATAGATTAATAGACAAATCATAATTAATAAAAAAAATTAATTATACATAAATCTTAAATTTTCTTTTATAAATCTGTCTTTCAAATTCCTTATTATTTATAAATTGGAAAAATATTCTTTTCTCTCATGAATAGCATGATAGTATGCTCGAAAACAAAAGATTTTATGTAATTACTGTTACATTGTAAGTGTATATTTTATATTTTTTCCTATGACTTTATCATTGTAAAAATTTACAAATTTGAGTGGTAACAAGCAATAATGTATCTTTTAAGATATTTTACCAAGAGTTTAAGATTTTAAAATATAAAATGGTTATGTAAAAATAAAAATAAATTGTGCACCTATTTGTAATAAATAGTTGATATTTTATTCATAGGATGTGCATTTATTGAGATCTCGTGTATCTTCATTCCTGTTTAATAGTTATACTATGTTACGTTAAAGTTTATTAATTATCATCAACTGCACAAAAGAACTACACATACGTAATTCTCTGGATAATATATATTGTAAACACCATAAATTATTTTTAATGAAAATTTTATGTGCAGTTACTTTTTTGATGCTATTATACCTTCCAATTGAGTCTGAAAAAAAAATGATAATTGATCATATATATAATACAATCATATCACTGATTTATGTGGTAAAAATGTTTTACAATATGAATAATACAGTTTAATGATTTAGTAAATTTATATAGAATAACCAAATCAGAAATACATTTTGCAAAGCATGTTTTGCAATTATATTAATTCATTTTATGCACTTAAAAATATTTATATTTTTGTAACTCTCCATCTATATTTATGTAATTAATCTCTTCTAAACAATTAGATAAGAGACGATAATTAAAATATGAAAAAAATCTAAATACAAATATTTTGAAATGCTTAAAATACAGATATATATACAGAGCTACATAAATACAAATATCTAAGATATTGCAATATCTGAACATCTATAACGTAAATGCTCCCGTACTATCTCAAAATCGAGTAAATATTTTTACCTTTAATTGCATATTTGTTTTTTTAAGGAATTGCACTTCCTCCATATGTTTTTTTTCCTCCGCTTCCCTTAATTCAGCCGATCTTTTCTCAGATTGATCATACTTGAGTCGTAATTCCGCAACTGTTCTCTCCAGTTCAATTTTTTGTAATTTCAATTCCTCGGCTGTATTAATCAAATTTTCTTTGCCTTGCTCGGCCTGTAAAAATGACATCTTTTATCAACAATTGTATGGTAATAAATTTTATAGACTGCAATAGTAAAAGATATTCTGCACATATATTCTGTCATATATAAACGCGAAAAAATGTGTATATTAGAAAGATAGGTACTTGCAGTGCTTTACGCATCCCGAAAGCGATACTACTTTGATACAATGTCTGATATGCAGCTAATGTCATTTTGATTTCGTCCCGTACTCGCAATAAAAGTAATCCACGTTCGGCGCAGTTCACAGTTACTTGTCGTATTAATTCATCTGAGAAACATGTAATAATATACGATTATATTTACTCAACCATATTTCAATTCAGATGTAAAGCTTATACATGAACATAAATATATGCATGTATATACCGAAACATTGTGTATAGAGCTGCCTACGAACAGGACAAATACCAGTTTCTCTGGCCTGTCTTTGTTGCAATCGCATATCAAGTTGCTCTTGTAAATTTATCACATCTAGTCTCGTTGCAGGAGTACTCGATACCTAAATAATATATATCATACATTTGTCGACTATTGCACGTTGCACAATTAAAAATGTAGCTTTAAGAATGTATTTAATTTTACACGCTGAGTCCATATCTGGTCATCCTCCTCCCATTCTTTCGGCGGTAAAATTCTATTTAAAATTTCGATGGTTTCTCGTCGTGCATCAGCTGGAGCTGTTTGAATTTTGCAAGCAGTTATACCAATTTTCGCTGGTTCCTTACGTACCTATTGTTTAATTAAAAAATATTTATAGAAATCAGTACTTTAAATAGTCTAGCTGAATCTTAAATGCTTGAATGATTCTGTATGAATTTATATATTACACATGTAGTCCTTTAAAAGCCGAAAATGATTTTTCAGTCTTGAACCACTAACTATATTAAACTACCGCAGTAATATTACGAGTTAAATTGACTAACAATTTAACAATTTGATACTTTTTTGCATCTTTGAATGATCTTAATAATGCTGAGTGACATATTAAAATCTATAAATAATTAATTCTTATTGCAAAAAATATTATCTCGGCCAGAAGTCGAACCCGGATCTCTTGCTTTCCAGTTGAGCGTCCTAAGCCTTTAGACCACTGAGGATTTAATATGTCACTCAGCATTATTAAGATCAAATTGTTAAATTGCTAGTCAATTTAACTCGTGATATTACTGCAGTACTTTAAAAGAGTTAACGTTTCAAGATCAAAAAATCATTTTCGGCACGCATTTCAAAGGACTACATATATGTAGTATATAAATTCACACAGAATCATTCAAGCATTTAAGATCCAGCTAGACCGTTTAAGGCAGAGCTGGGATTTAGTTGCACATTTCGGCTGATTTTCAGTTTGGTTCCTGCTTCTTATTTCACCAATCCTGCGTAGCCTAAGATACCAATCGGCATTTAGATTGTGCACGGGTTGGTGAAGTAAGGGGCAGGAACCAAGCTGAAAATCGACCGAATGTTTAAGGTATTGATTTCCATAGTTTGTATTATCACACACATATACTGTCCTATAATATATTATATTGTAAAAAATATTTAGTGAATAAAAGTAAGCAGATATTATGTATTTATTGCTCCATATTTGCATATATACATGCAGAATTATTTTTTTAAAAAAATCGTAATTTATGTAAAAACATAAAATGGTAATAAAAATGTATCGCACCTTCTCTGGATGAGTCGTAATCGAAACTGGAGTATCATACTTGACCAGTGTGTCCATAGCAGGAATTGTACGTTCTTTGATCGCTGTCGCCATTTACTTAAATAGAGGATTTACGTACAACGTGACTATGAAGCGCTATTGTATTATTACACGTTTATGAATATTATTTATCGCGAGCTACACGAGTATATAAGCGATATATTCCATTCATGAAGTTGGTAGCTGAAAAAAAACGTCGTCATGGAAACATTGATGCACCGTACCATCGCTCACAGCTCACAACCAATTTTTACCTTTACTTTACCGCCTAAAACGCCGGTCGTTCGATGGCTCGATCCGTTTCATTTTATACCAAGAACAAGCTTAGTGCGAGCACAAAGTAAGAGCCGGTTTCAATATTCAATTTTTAATGAAAATGATATATAAAGTGTATTTACCTCCAAGTTAAATATTCTGCGACAGTTATGATAGGTGTGTATCCTGTCTTTCATTTACATAATTGCGAAAAATGGAATGAATATAGAAATGTACACGAAGGTTTTTTATAAATAATGGTTTAATATTAGCAATTTATCATTTAAAATAAAATTTTGTGTGTGTGTGTGTGTCAAATTTATAATTGATTACTTTTAAAAAAATATCTATACAAGTATTTGCATATACGTAAAAATTTAAGTCATCCAAGGTTTAGAGCTGCAATGCGTGAGATGTTATTATACAATGTTATTAGTATTTTTCTAGTTATAGTACTTTATACTAGATGTGATTATTATACAATGGTATATCTAAATCATAAATCTCTTATATTTTGTTATTATTATTATGATTATTGTTACAAACATTTTAAAGATAAAGGATATTACATATAATTTTACATACATGCAATTAATAATTAAATAACTGCATTTAATTGTAAAAAAAAATGATCGCTCAATTCATTTGTACTCAAATCGTCCATATCATCATTGCTTTCATCGAAAATGTCTTGAACAGTGCCTGTTACAGTTTCCGTACCATCCATCACACTTCCTACACAAAACGTTGTATGCTCCGTATGATTATTTGTATTGACTTCCACATCATTTTTCATATGCTGAGTATCATTCTCTTCGTCTGTATTTAAATAAATCGTTTCCTGAATTTTGTTGTTACTTTTACTGATATCTGAAATACCGTTATTCGGGAGGGCTTGCAAAACCGATAACGTTGGAAGCGGAAATCCATAGTTTAACAACTTTTTGTATCCATTCGTACCACAAATTTCTTTAATGTCCACTGCCATTGTTAAAATTTTTTCGGAATAATTTTCCTTCGTACAGTCTACCATTATGTCGTAAAATTCACTCGTACTTCCATCCAAGAGTTTTCTCCTTCTCATAAAAGTTTGCATATTTAACATTTTTCTTCTATATGTATTTGTATTTTTCTCTGCCCGCTCGAGGTATTTCGAAGCCTTGTCCAATTTCCAATTGAGTTCTTTTATTTGTTTATCTCTTTGCTTAATTTGATTTTCTAGCTGTCTCTTTTGTTGACTTTCAATAGTTACAGTTTTCATTAACTTTTTATTCATCTCTTCAAAATTACTCATTCTGTGCGATAAATCATAAATCAGCTTTTGTCTACTATCCAATTTTTTACAGCTTGTTGAAGATGATGTGCCATCCGTACTTTTATTCAATTCATTCATCTGTTTTTCCATTTTTTTTGTTCTTGCTTTGAGCATTAAATTTTTATTTTGCCATTTTTTCTCCAAGTCCTTGAGCAAAATAAGTTGATTAGTTAATTGCCCGATGATAGTCTCTTGCAGTTTCACTTTTTGTTGTAATTTCTCATATTCACATTTATTAGCATTATCCATCGTTGGTTGTTCGATAATGCTATTAATCATGGCATTATTCACTTCTGGATCTTTCTCTTCATCCATATTCAATGACGGTAATCTTGTAGTTAGACATTCATCATTTTGTAAACTTGACAAAGCATCTGACATTTGATCGTTGTTTCTTGATGCAATACTTGTAATACATGGCGAAAAAATATCATTGCATTTATTTATAGAAGTTGTTTCTAATGGATAATCATTTATGGTAATGATAGAAGTAACAGACGCATTATTTTTTTGCTGTAAACAAGTATTATTGTGCTCTTGAATAGTAAAATC
The DNA here is from genome assembly GCF_001594075.2 of Trachymyrmex cornetzi. Taxonomy (NCBI): domain Eukaryota; kingdom Metazoa; phylum Arthropoda; class Insecta; order Hymenoptera; family Formicidae; genus Trachymyrmex; species Trachymyrmex cornetzi. The sequence continues at coordinate 301,492 of NW_017299960.1, forward strand.
TTGTGTATCTTTAAATAAATCTTGCATAATATCAACTACATCCTCACGATCGCCTGTAACTTTGACTGTGAATTTTGTTGTATCTGATACAGCACTGTCTTTATTATATTCCATAGTTTCGGATATATTCAGTTCCTTTGTTAATTCATTTTCTACTTCTACATCCAGTATTACTGTAGAAGTATCACTGTTAAGCATAGAATTTGTATCCTCAAAAGATGTATCTTGAACTGATGTTTTTATAGATTTCACTATTTCCTCTCGAGTTGCTTCTTCACAGTTTACAGCAGTCCTCGTGTTTGACGCAACATATAAATTTTCTCTGTTGGTAGTATTTTCTATACATTCAGTTTCAGTGAGTTCTTTATCATTAGTAATACTATCGATATTTGTGGTATGTTGATTCTGTTTATCATTCTCATTAGTTCCATTGTTAGAAAATGTATACCTAGGAACGCGAACAAATTCTTCACTGCTTTCACTACCAAAGATGATCTCGATGTTGTCTCTATTGTCGGTAAGCATATCTCCAATTTCATTCCTTGACGAATATTTATAATTTATACTTTTATGAAACAATGGCTGCGTTATCGAGTCTTCTAAACTTCCTTTCCAATTCTTAGGAATTGAATTTAGTTCTTCTACATTAGATGTACTCATTTCTTCACGACCATCACAAATTTGCTTTAATTTCTCCTCTATCTCATCATAATCATCATTAAAGATGTCATTATCTTGTTTTGTTTCTGTTTTTAAATCTTCACTCTGGTTATCAGTTGAATTTGTCTTTGCTATAAAATTACTAATAGATATTTTATTCTCTGTACTTGCTTGCTTTTCAGTATCATTTTCTTTAATATCACACTCTATCTCCATACTATCATCTGAAATTATAATACTTTTTTGTTGAAGATTGTTCGTAATATCTATATAATGTCCATGAGATGCTTGTTGTTTATTTTCTATCATTTTTGGAAAATAATTTACTTGCTGATGTACAAGCGATTGTATAGACGATTTATCAATATCCTGTAAATCAGAATCTTTTTCTTCCAAGTGACTGGACGAATGGTCAGAATCATTTTCTAAAAATTCCACCATGTAATAGTCTTCGTTCTTCATATTAGCTAACTTGATGCGCTTCTTGGCAGATTTCCTGGTTGACGTTACGGTAAAAATAGATGGAACAGCATTCTTTTTTAGTCTGAGCTTACCACTTTGGGTAATAACCCATTCCTGAGGTTCAAAATGTACGTGACAGAGAAAGGAATTGTTAGATGGTTCCCAATCGGCCCTAGCAACACGGTCCTGCCAAACTTGTCTCAATATTGGATCCCGAGGAAAACATTTCATAATAAATCCTTTTTCACTACGATTGTTACAACCAATAGCTGCGCAACCTGGCATTTTTCGTCAATCAAATAAGAATAACCTGCAAATTTGGAATAACATCAAAATTATAGCATAACAGTACAGAAAAGAAACAGCAATAATAATTATACTTCAAGAAACGGCAAAAAAAGTACATGTTAAATGTATATTATACTTCCTCTCATCTTTTGCTCTATGTAAAATGTTAAAACAGATTTCATTGTAAAAACGAAGGAAAGTATAATTGAAATGAACAGACTTAATTGTATACATTTTGACAAATTTATGAATTTTATGAACTCTACATGTTATATCGTCTGACGATATTTAAAAAGAATTTAGAATTCTGTCTTCTTACCTCGATCTCTTCTTTTACACCGTTAATTTTATTTCCCTTTCAAAGCAAGCACATATATCATGTAATACACATATATTTCTCAAAAGGTAACGACATCGCCCGTAAACATTATTAAAATCGTGAAGAAATTTTTCAATTTGGACGCGCAAATAATGTGTATATTGTGAAGCTTTATCACGAAGTACCTAATGTTTGGTTGGAATTCTACGTGTCGCGTACTGGTCGCGTATGTGCATACATACGCCGCAACATGGCTGCGCCATTACTTCGTAGTCCGTAATTATTTTGTAACCAATAAGATTTTGGGTGCGGTTTATTTCAGTTTATTTAATGTTGCCAAATAATTGATATGTATGTAAACGTTAATTATGTATTTCTTCCGTGAGTTGACAAGTTTTGATCAATACCTTACTCTCACACTTTTGTCAAGTTGAAATAATATTATTAAATAGGTATGTTAGAATAAGAAAGAGAAGATATCTATTGACCTAATCTTCTCAAATAGGTTAAGTTATTTGCATACAAATTTATGTGGTAAACACCTGAGATATATTGTAGCAGAAAGATAACACGATGAATAAAAATACTCGTGGAACAACGCCAGGTGATGGCTTACGATCATTGCGGAGTACTACATTATTCCGTGCCGTTAATTTCGAGTTATACGTTAAGCCGGTAAGATTACATAAACTGATAAAACATGTTGAAATTGATATTGTCTAATATTGTCATTAATAAAATGTCATTTGCAGAACAAAACCATCATGATTCTTGGTATCATAGCAATGTTAAGTTGTTCTGGATATATATTTTATATGAATACTAATGAAAAGAAGAACGATTATCATATTATGGTTAAATCAGACGAAACAGTGGAATTAGTGAAAAAAGTGTCCAAGTGGACTGATTAAGTAAGAAATCCTGATGAATAATATGAAACATTACATTACTTTGTATAATCAAATAATTTATTTCATTACATTAATATTTGTTACAAGGTATTAGTTTATTTAGTAACATTTAGTATTAGATAAATAAAGCATTAAATATTTTTCAACAAGAAAATTAATTTATTTCTACATTTGAGAAATGCATTTATGCGTCTAAAGATACATACATAACTTTTCTAAGATACAACTATATACATTAATCTGTAATTGTTATAAATCTGCAGCAATCATATATAGTCACTGTACAATGAAATTTTTTATCAGTAAAATTATATTATAAATAAAAATAAAAATTTATCGAAATAAATATTCTATATATAATATAATTTTATTGTAAAAGTAAAATATATATAGTTACATTGTTATCTATATTTTATGTGTGTACCATATAAAGATTTTACAGGTTAATGTCTCTCTTTCTAAAAAAAACCCCCCCCCCCCCCCCCCCCCCCCCCCCTCCTCATCTGTCTCTCTATCATGGCTGCGTTCCACTTACACTCGCAATGCTCGCGAGCATTGTTTGTCCTTGTTCAACATTTGATAAATGACAAAGATGAAATGCTTCTATGAGGTTTGTGAGCGTTAAGTGGAACACAGCCTATATATATATATATTACACAGTTACTATATGTATATATAATTTTATACAATTTTTTATTCTTTTACAAAATATCAACGTTTATAGTTTTACATAAATTTTACAATTTTACTGCAAATTGGTATAGTTGGCAGTATATTTGATTTTTTTTACTTATATTTATTTATTTTCCATGATTATTAAGATTGAATTAGTCTTAATTTCTGAACAAAATAGTTACCACAAAAATATAATATATATAAATTCACATTAACTATTTTATCGTACATATGTTTGATATATGTGTGTAATATTTCTTATATGTTGCTCTTACTATTCAATTTACATTTATCAATATATTTGTGTTTTGATAAAAGTTTAATAAGATACATATAATACATATAATTCTAATGTGTATTTGCGTGTACACACTCTTCTCTACAAGGAAGCCCATTGTGTGTTGGAGAATCAATAGATATCGCTAAACGTAGTTAATTTTATGTTCTATAATATCAACAAATTGCGATATCTATAATCTAACTTTCCTTCTTGTTTCTTGCAAATATCTATCATGTGTAGTACCACTAACATTACTGTTATGAAGAAAATATCTTCAAGTCTAAATATAAAATCAAATCTAATAAATTCTTTTATCACACATAGCTAATACAATTATTAAATTAGATCAAAACTATTATCATTTTAACACAAAAAATATTCTTATAGCTTTTCTCGATAATAGACATATATTTTTCTACACAAGCTATCTCTATATCTTTATCCCATAGTTTAAATGAAATCACTATGAAATTATATAGTAGATTATATATAAATTATAAAACTTCTGTTAAAATCTTCAATATCAAACGAGTTATGGTAATTATTTAGTATAGGGGACTATCCCCCAATGACCTTGACAACATATGTCAAGGTCAAGGTCATGGAGGATAATCCCCTATAGTAAATAATTAATCGAGTTGTATTTACTTTTCCAGTTATTACTTTGGAGCAGGATTTTTTAACCGGTGTGATGCAAAGGATTTCAAAGTATGCCGAGAAAATTTTAGAAAAGGTAAGAACAAGACGAAAAAATTTAGAAATTAGTAAAGCTAGTGAGGTACGAAATAAAAAAATATTTAAAAATTATAAAAATTACTTTAAATTATGTCGTGTTTTTTTTTTTCGTTTTAGTTAAAGTAATATTGTCATTATAATAAAATCACTTTTTAAACAATAATAAAATTAAAAAATAAGAAATTTAGAATTTTACCTTTCATTGAATGTTGTGCTGGCGATATTTGACAAAGAAGCTATGCTAGCCATTGAATTGTATACACCTAAAGCCTTGCACACAATAGAGGAAATATTAGAAATAGGAATAAGATTTCAACCTATCAGAAACCGCGAAGATTTCTCATTAAGGTTAAAATCTTAATATTTATTTCTATTCCTAATATTCCCTCCATTGTACACAGGATCTAATGTATGTATACGTACTTCGACAAATTTGACTCAATATTTAATAAGCTGCGAATTAAAAAAGGTTGAAATACGTTGCTTTAGAGCATTCAACAATTTTCCTAAACTATCTATCTATCTATATATCTATATATAATTTTTACTTTTAACAATATAAACTACATGTATATCTACAAAATTCTTCATTTAACAATATGACAATTAATACACATAGAAAATTTGGCATCATTGTAATACTTTGCAGCATTTTGTACCTTATCCTGCAAAATTTCATATAGTAAAGAAAAAATGAAGACGAAAGACAATTTATCACAGAAATGATATATATAAAATAATTTAATCTCAAAGTAGGATAAAGACAAAATGCATGACTTCGTATAACAAATTTCAGTATTAGTAGAAAATAATCATTTCTTTGATTACTAATTGGAAATTGAATTTTGCCATACAAAATATATATAATATACATATAAAATATTGCCATATTTTTTATGTTGAGGCTTGATTATTAATTATTAATTTGTATTTGTAATATTCTATTTTAACACATACAGTCGTTTTGTGCTTCTGACAACAGCTTTATCGTTTCATTAATCGCATTTGCCACATAATCCAAATTATTTTCATTGAGCCCGCACATATTTATACGTCCACTACGTAACATATAAATATGATAATGATCTCTCAGATGCTGGACTTGTTTCTCTAAAAGAAAATCGGAAGAAAACATTTTTTCATAACTAGTTTTATCAAAATACTATATTGTAAAACCGAAAATATAATTTTTACAACTAACCTGTGAGTCCTGTATATGAGAACATTCCAATTTGTTGAATAATATGATCCCAAGTACCTGGAGTACCTAGTTTGAGCAATCTATGATGCAAACCTACCCTCATTTGTTTAATTCTACTGGACATTGTTTTAATATGATCCTTCCTAAATATTGAAACGCATTATTAAAGTAAATAATAAAGAATATGATTATTTTTTATAGATTTTTACAAATCAATACCATTCCTCAAAGAACTCTGGATTTTTCAACACAGTTGCAACAATTCGAGCACCATGATTAGGAGGATTGCTATACATTCCTCGGATAATTAATGTTAATTGTGATCTAGCTTGAATCATCTCCTTTGTATCGGCCAACACAAAAACTATGTTACCAACTCTTTCGTTGTATAATCCAAAATTTTTCGCAAAACTTTGTGTGCAAATAAATTCGATTCCACGTTCGGCAAACATTCGTACAGCATACGCATCTTTATCTAAATCACCACTTGCAAAACCCTGTTAAGAATCAATGTATAATCAGATTTATCAGAATGACTATAAAAAGATCATGTTATTTATTCTTATCATTCATTCGCTTAGATATTAACTTAGATACTGACCTGATATGCACTGTCAAATAATGGAAAAAGGTGTTTTTCTTGTATTACATCAGCTATTTTAGTCCATTGCTCTGGAGTTGGATCACATCCAGTTGGATTATGTGCACATGAGTGCAGAATAATTACAGCATTTTCTGGAGCATCTCGTAAATCCCGGAGCATTCCTTCTAAATCGATATTACGAGTCTTTTCATTCCAGTATGTGTATTCACGAGCGTTTTTAAACCCTCCATTAGTAAATACCAGCCTGTGATTTTCTGTCAGTACATATAATTTTACAAATATATGAAATTTTTCACCGGTAGATAAAATAAGAGAAAGAGAGAAGAGAATAATATATTATTTTTTAAAATTTACTTACCCCAGGAAGGTTTACTGTAGTAAAAGGTATCGTAATATAGAATACGATTCAAAAATTCAGCGGCAACACGTAATGCTCCAGTACCGGAAAGCGACTGAATACCAAAAGCACGCCCTTGGGCAATAACAGGAGAATTTGCACCTAATAACATACTTGTAGCAGCTTCGCTAAATGCTTCTAAGCCAAGAACTGGTAAATATTCATGATTTTGTAAATCATCTGCTGCAAGTGACTTTTCTACCTTTTTTACAACTGGTAGAACCCATGGTTTACCTTCATTAGTGCGGTAAGCTGAAAAAGATTTCTATATTTCTTAATAATTCATTATAAATAGATATAATATAAAATTAATTAAATATATTAAACTACAAAAAGAAATATGAATTCAAACATGTAAATAATTTTAAGAAATGTTCTTGTGCAAATTAAGAAACAATTTTTTTATGTATATATTTACTTTTAATATTAATACTTGTATTACAAATATATAAAAAAATTAATTTGTAAGATTTAAGGTCTGGCATTTAATAACTTTTGTATATTACATAGACTTATTTATTTTTATATATTATTTCCTTAAAATAATCAAGTTATGAAGTATATATATATATAAGCGCGTGCGCACGCACGTGTATGTGTGTGCATGTATAGATATGTGTTTATGGATGAATGAGGAATATTATGTAATCACTCTGGAAGTCACTCAAGGGTACAAAGAGTATGAAAATCAAAAGTAACTCTTATACATCTCATACTTCATATTATTAAAATATGTATATTTAATAGTAAAAATGTGCTAACTTTTTGAAAATTAAGCTTATTAAAAGCAAGCATCACACACTGTAAAACTATATGTGTGTGTGCATAAAATAAAATAAAATAAATATTTTTCCATTGTTGCCTTACAGACAACAATGGGAAAATAAAGTGGTCTTGAATGTAATAGTTGTAAGAAATAAAATAGTTCCATACCTCCTATAGTAAGATTAACTTTCTTTTCGTAAGTATCGTCGACGAATGCCTTTTGCAGTGCAAAAACTTCGATAGGAGGTCCCAGTTCTATTCCCGTAAATCTGGTCATCATGTTGTAAATGCGAGCAAACGATAGCTAACAAGTAATAATATAAAGAATAAAGTCAAATTAAGAATTGGTGCGAAATGAAGAAAAAGTTCACAATTACAACGTGAATAGAAATATGCTGGAGTATGTGAAGAGAGCGATGTTGAAATGAAGTCGCGCGAAGATTGGCAACCTGCGAACTTGCCAAGTGATTTTTAATCTGGTGTGTGTGTGTGTGTGTGTGTGTGTGTGTGTGTGCGCGCGTGCGTGCGTGCGTGCGTGTGTGTGTGCGCGCGCGCGCGTGTGTGTGTGTGTTGTGTACACGCTCGATTTTTTACACCGTTACACCGATTGACGTAAGGGAGGACGCAAGTATAGCTACTTCACTTGTATCATGTGATGTGCAGTGGCTCTCAATACATTTAAAACACTGGCTACGTTTAGGGTGCCGTCACATGCGGCGTAACTTGCGTCGACTAATCATATCATTTCACTTGAACATCAGTTTCTGTCTAGTCACTTTATGCTTTTTACGCTATTTTGTTGTTACGCCGGGTAAAGGTGCAATCTACGGTGTTCACCTCAAAAATCGATAAAATTATACTCATTCGACGCGTTTTTGCATGAAACGAAAGAATCTGGCAGGTAAAAGTGTCGCTCTGCCCCGCGAACCGAGATATTAAGCGTTAAAGTTGTCGACTATGGAGGTTAGAAAATCTGTCATACCGACGTTACGTAGCGACTGAAACATGCTCTGTGGTCACATGCGCATGCGTTGTACGTACTTTTCGGTAAGAGCGCACGAAATTTAAAGTCATAATCCATTAAATTAATAACTATTAATAACCCATGTGGACAGTGGGGTGTATAGACAGTAATGCTTGGGTTCGGGCGGCTACGCCGCCCGAACGAAATTTAAATATAACATCACAACCGCTTGGGGCCTAACCGCCTAGAAGTTACAGCTGAGACAGTGTCTGCTTGGAATATTTCTAACCCATGATGACAGTGGGATGTGAGAATGCGGTCTTTTTACTGTCTAGTTAAAAAGACTGTTCTCACACCCCACTGTCTTCATGGGTTAGAAATATTCCAAGCAGACACTGTCTCAGCTGTAACTTCTAGGCGGTTAGGCCCCAAGCGGTTGTGATGTTATATTTAAATTTCGTTC
>NW_017299960.1:310913-314161 GCF_001594075.2 Trachymyrmex cornetzi
GTCACATGCTCTACCAATAGGAGAGCGCAAAACGCCTTTAATCCAATCTAGGTTGGTGCAAATCCGGCCGAGCCGAAAACGCTATATGTGGTCTCACAAAATTTTCCAATTTTAATAATTTATTCGATCGTGCCGGTTCCCCATGAGGAGTACTTTTCGAGTTGCGTAGGTTACGAAAACCAATCGTAAATTCGTTTAGCATTTCTTTAGAGTGTACAACAAAAATTCTAATCAGCAATTGGTTGCATTAGTTCCGCATTTCTCTAATTTTCCGCGAAATACTCCCAATGTGAATGCCGGCTTTCAGAATGGCGTATTCTAGTAAATAAAAAATAACGTATTCTAGTAAATTACTAGAATACGTAGGTTACGCTTACGCAGGTTACGCCGCATGTGACGGAACTCTGAAGGCCCGTCTACAATACACGGTGTAAGAAGTAAGAGTAATAAATTGACCAATCACAGTCGAATGTGAGAAGAATAATCGACTGTGATTGGTCAATTTCTTACTCTTACTTCTTACTCCGTGTATTGTAGACGGGCCTTTAAGACCCGTCTACAATACACGGAGTAAGAAGTAAGAGTAAGAAATTGACCAATCACAGTCGATTATTCTTCTCACATTCGACTGTGATTGGTCAATTTCTTACTCTTACTTCTTACTCCGTGTATTGTAGACGGGCCTTTAAGACCCGTCTACAATACACGGAGTAAGAAGTAAGAGTAAGAAATTGACCAATCACAGTCGATTATTCTTCTCACATTCGACTGTGATTGGTCAATTTCTTACTCTTACTTCTTACTCCGTGTATTGTAGACGGGCCTTTAAGACCCGTCTACAATACACGGAGTAAGAAGTAAGAGTAAGAAATTGACCAATCACAGTCGATTATTCTTCTCACATTCGACTGTGATTGGTCAATTTCTTACTCTTACTTCTTACTCCGTGTATTGTAGACGGGCCTTTAAGACCCGTCTACAATACACGGAGTAAGAAGTAAGAGTAAGAAATTGACCAATCACAGTCGATTATTCTTCTCACATTCGACTGTGATTGGTCAATTTCTTACTCTTACTTCTTACTCCGTGTATTGTAGACGGGCCTTTAAGACCCGTCTACAATACACGGAGTAAGAAGTAAGAGTAAGAAATTGACCAATCACAGTCGATTATTCTTCTCACATTCGACTGTGATTGGTCAATTTCTTACTCTTACTTCTTACTCCGTGTATTGTAGACGGGCCTTTAAGACCCGTCTACAATACACGGAGTAAGAAGTAAGAGTAAGAAATTGACCAATCACAGTCGATTATTCTTCTCACATTCGACTGTGATTGGTCAATTTCTTACTCTTACTTCTTACTCCGTGTATTGTAGACGGGCCTTTAAGACCCGTCTACAATACACGGAGTAAGAAGTAAGAGTAAGAAATTGACCAATCACAGTCGATTATTCTTCTCACATTCGACTGTGATTGGTCAATTTCTTACTCTTACTTCTTACTCCGTGTATTGTAGACGGGCCTTTAAGACCCGTCTACAATACACGGAGTAAGAAGTAAGAGTAAGAAATTGACCAATCACAGTCGATTATTCTTCTCACATTCGACTGTGATTGGTCAATTTCTTACTCTTACTTCTTACTCCGTGTATTGTAGACGGGCCTTTAAGACCCGTCTACAATACACGGAGTAAGAAGTAAGAGTAAGAAATTGACCAATCACAGTCGATTATTCTTCTCACATTCGACTGTGATTGGTCAATTTCTTACTCTTACTTCTTACTCCGTGTATTGTAGACGGGCCTTTAAGACCCGTCTACAATACACGGAGTAAGAAGTAAGAGTAAGAAATTGACCAATCACAGTCGATTATTCTTCTCACATTCGACTGTGATTGGTCAATTTCTTACTCTTACTTCTTACTCCGTGTATTGTAGACGGGCCTTTAAGACCCGTCTACAATACACGGAGTAAGAAGTAAGAGTAAGAAATTGACCAATCACAGTCGATTATTCTTCTCACATTCGACTGTGATTGGTCAATTTCTTACTCTTACTTCTTACTCCGTGTATTGTAGACGGGCCTTTAAGACCCGTCTACAATACACGGAGTAAGAAGTAAGAGTAAGAAATTGACCAATCACAGTCGATTATTCTTCTCACATTCGACTGTGATTGGTCAATTTCTTACTCTTACTTCTTACTCCGTGTATTGTAGACGGGCCTTTAAGACCCGTCTACAATACACGGAGTAAGAAGTAAGAGTAAGAAATTGACCAATCACAGTCGATTATTCTTCTCACATTCGACTGTGATTGGTCAATTTCTTACTCTTACTTCTTACTCCGTGTATTGTAGACGGGTCTTAAGACGCAGGACGCAGGTGACAAGTCGCAAGTGAATCGTATTTCAGATTGTAATAGGTCGCAGACCGCAATACGTAGGACGCAAGACGCAGGACGCGAAAGTTGAAGTTGACTCAACTTTCTGCGTCCTGCGTTCTGCGTCCTACAATCATATCATAATTAAAATACGTTTGGTTAGTTTCTAGTTTTGCGACCTGCAACCCGTGTTCTGCGTCTTATGTAGAATGGCCTTTAGACGGGCTGGATTTCTGACGCATGCGCGTCCAATGTAGCTTCAGTAACGTACCGGTCACTAATAAATAGGAGATTATTAGTCACCTATGTAAAATTTTTTCAAAAATGTTGAAAATTTTAATATATTTTACATATTTTACATATGTAAATATATATAAAAATATATTATATATATTTATATGTATGTATACATATGTAAAATATGTAAAATATATTAAAATTTTGGACATTTTTGAAAAAATTTTACATAGACGACTAATGGTCTCCTATTTATTAGTGGCCGGTACGTTACTGAAGCTACATTGGACGCGCATGCGTCAGAAATCCAGCCCACACACATGGTAGAAATACAAGGGTATTCTCATCCCGTGGATGAATTTAGAACTCTACTGCGCATCAGCTTGATGACGTCACATTCGTGTAAACTCGGTACTTTTCGGAGCGCTTCGAGTCGATAAAAGCTATGGCTGCCTTCAGCTACAAGCGTATTATAGGCGTTACAGCGTGACTATTTGGCGTTGGACATTTGAGCCTTACGTGATTTACGTACGTGATTTTACGTGAATTTAAATTTTCTATATATACATATATATATAGAGTATTTATATTGAAAAATATTAAAGGAAATTTTATATATATATATATATAT
>NW_017299960.1:314501-322915 GCF_001594075.2 Trachymyrmex cornetzi
CCAGCTGATTGGTTGCTGCTTCCGCTGCTTGACGCTTGACGGCTGCATGAAAAATTATGCAAAATGTAATATAATAAGAAAAAATTTGCGTAATATAATAAGAAAAAAGATTAACTTATTAAATAATCATAATTGACATATAGAAAATAAATAGAACTTTAAAAAGACACAGAGTTGTCACATATTTTATTAATTTTCTTATAATGAAACTATAAATATGTTACTTAACCTCGCAGAGTATGCATTTTTCGTTGGTGTCCAATTTTTTCCAACATTTGTTGCCCATAATGCTCGACGTTCAACATCACGCGGAAATATTTTCATCATGTAGCCTTTGGCTGTAGAGTTATTGCAAAATGGGGCTGCACCCAACCATTTTGCAATAATTTTTAATAATGTTCTAAAAGTCGTACCATAGAAAGACGTATCTTACGAGATCACGACTCACACGAGAATTATGAAGGTTAGAAAGAGACACAACATATTCCTCTTTCTTGTGATTTTGCTGAAACTAGAGACTCTTAATATAAAGAGAGAGAGAGAGAGAGAGACCATAAAGAGAGTCTCTAACTAGAGAGTCTCCGTTCCTTGTGTCGCGACTCTGATTAGAGGGTCTCTATTTCAGGGCATGATTTTTGAATTTTGAGTGTATTCGAGCGTAGTGGAAGTAGTGGAACGGTTATTGTATGTATGGAATTTGTGGAATAACAAGTTAAAAAGAAGAAATTCAAACGCGATTGCCACAAATTTGTCCGACAGATAACATTGAATTGTGTTCAATTGCGTCGAATGTCAAGTACATACACGCGACGTGTACCTATACTTTGTGAATGTAACGAAAGATAAATGAGTTTACAAAATAGCCTATTTTCCGAGGATGTCGAATATGACGTAATCGTCTTTACGAAGGATAAGACACGTAAGAGGTACGAGAAAAATATAATGAGATTCTTTGAACAGAGTATCGACGCCGACATCATGTTTGAAGGTTAGTTTCCTCGCGGTATCCGTTAGTGGCTGTGAACACGTAAACAGTTTCATTTCCTCTCGACTTTGAATGACTATTATATTTGCATATATGTGTATAGATATTGGCAAGTGAAGGATTCGTGAAGATATCGAATTGAATGAGATTATGTGAGTGGCGCATTCCCATGGTATAGGATCTAGCACAGGATTTATAAATAGCACAAGATAATGATATATATAGTTTTCGTTTTTGCTACAGTACAAAGCTGGACCATGATTTTATTTTTTTTTATTATTATCTAAATACTGCTCCTAACTACTTATTCTCGTATACGCTATTTACGATTTGTGCTGTGTAAATTAATGCAAATAATTTTGGGCTTGATATATACAGCGATATTGGGATTTGTGCACGCGATGGGATGCACGGTATATCAGAAATAGTAATAATCCTGAAAAGTTTAATATCTCGTAATAGACATTACATTTGTAAGTATCTATTTCTTTTCAATGCGATATTTGTATTATTCCATCCTAGATACTTATTTAATTTCGACTATTTCGACGTTTTATTTTTGTTTGAAAATAAAGTTGAAATTGAAACAACTCGATATAATTATCAATAAAACACAATTTGTTGATTTTGTTTCAACATATAATTGGATTCTTATAATTATGAGTGTGACATTCAGTTGTTCCTATGTACACGTGGTTACTTGGTATAAAGTGTATTTTTACCTCTTTTGTGGTTGAAAATATGAAGCATACCTAATTAAATTGGTTTCTCACTTTCATATACTTCTAATGATATATGCATAAAGCGAGTGAGTATTTTTCCTCACAATTGTTTGAATACTATTATGCACTATGTATTATATACTATGCATGTCATCATTAGTGCTTATTAGACAGTAAAAGACTCGATAAAAGAAGGAAATTTGAGACACAAGTTGTAAGCATCAACATCTATGCTACACTCAAGTCTTTATGGAAACGAACGAGAGAGAAAGTGAACGGGTTATGTAAAACTTAGCTGGCGTTTATCGTCTCTTCCCCTTCCTTCCTTGTCTTAAACCAATGCCGTAAGGCATTACGTTCACCAAAACGAACAAAACGGCCGATGCTGCGCTACCAACTACCAATACTCGGAATAGCAGGCCATTCAATCTCACTTTCAAAGATAAACGCGTTCTTTCTTTTCACTTTTACAGAGTGCTCGTCTTTCCGCCCGTCAACAATTATCGTCGGTTCATCATACATCAGCTGATACAGGATCGTTTCTCGGATTTGCTGCATACATTCTCGATCGGCCAAGGTTCGGCTAGGCGTACTGTAGTATGTTACAAGACCGATGTGAGAAGGTACAAATAACAAAATGTTAAATTATTCTTTTTATCTTTTCGATATTTTCGTTAGCTAAGAACTTTTCTGCTAAAATATTCATCTACATACGCGTAAACAATGAATTGTTTGTTTTTTTTCGTCAACGATTTTTTACAATTCGATTTTCAAGCTAATTTTAATAATTATAATTTTAATAATTAATAATTAAATAAACTTAGTTTATGAAAAATAATATAATATATTATAGGACCGTATATGTGATAACACAAACTATAGAAATTAAAGCCTTAAACGGTCTAGCTGGATCTTAATGCTTGTATGATTCTTGTGTGAATTTATATCTATGTATGCAGTCCCCAAAAACGCGCGCCAAAATGACTTTTTGGTCTTGAAACGCTAACTCTATTAAACTACCGCAGTAATATCACGAGTTAAATTGACTGGCAATTTAACAAATTTTTGATGCTTATTCGCATCTTCGAAAGATCTTATTAATGATGAATAACATATTAAAATCTGTAAATAATTAATTCTTATTGCGAAAAATATTACCTCGGCCGGGAGTCGAATCCCGGATCTCTTGCATACCGTGCGAGCGTCCTAAGCCTTTAGACTACCGAGGCCTTAGTAATATTCTTAGTTTATGTATTTATATTATTAAATTTATATACGTTTAATTAGGGCGCATGTAACAATAAATAATATATATAATAAATATGCGTCTCTGTGTGTAAAATTGCAAAGCTGTACTACTTGTCGCAAACGAAAGTAAAATTGATCGAAACTACCTCTCAATCGTAATGCCATTCTATCAGGGTTGGTAAAAAAACCGTTTTAAACGTGTTTTAAACAGTTTAAAACATGCTTAATTGATGTTTTTAATATGTTTTAAATGTTTTTTTTATAGTACTGTTCAAAGCATATTTGAAGCATTAAAAACATATTCAAGAAGAAACATAATATGTTTTATTCTAAAAAAAAAAAAACATTAGTCTTTACCAACCCTGCATTCTATTGCGCCGATATTATGCTTACTAATTATAATCACGATACATTAAGAATGTTTTTAAAGAAAATTTGCTCCAGAAGAATAACATATCATTATTTTATTATAAAGCGATTGGAACCCAAAACCGAATTTTCCTGAGTCTAAGACAAACTTTGTGACAAAACAAAAGGATACGATTTGCGGAATGGGTATCGAAGGCCGACGCTCACCCTCGACATCTCCAGAATGCAAATTACAGCGGCAAGGTGATTATGAATATCACTCAAGTAACACATATGGATTTTGTATACGTTTTCTAAACTGCTAGAAAATAATAGGTTTAAAAAATACATAAGCCAACATGTGCTATTTGAATAAATTAATTGATGTTATATATATCCTGTTACATTATCAAATAAGATATTTCAAAATAAGTTAGTTACGGAAGATTTAATTTTTATTTAAATGTTAATTTTTAGCCAAGTCAGTACCAACAGTTGAAATATATAGGCCACCAGCGGCTAGGAAACTTAACAATTGTTCACAAATAAATGGTACACAGACACAAGTACAATCGACTACAGATTTTTCTTCGGTTAAGTAAGTAAACTCATTTCTATGTAAATTATTATTGTTAATCATAATTATTGTATGATAACCCATACATACAAACATATTTTATATGTACTCGATTTGTATGTAGTCTACATATAATTTTCTTTTATATTAGCGTTATGATTTTATAAATTATGATTGATTTCAACTATTCCAAATACATATTATTAATATATGTATATGTGTGCAGGAATGTACGTCAAAAACGACCTGATCGGGCGGTTTATGTACCTAGACATCGCAGAAGTTTAGAAATGGAAGATAAAAAGCCACGAAGTTTGAAAGTTTCTCACACAACGTTAAATGGAGATTCAATTATGAATAATAATTCTAAAATACAAGATGTATGTCAACAAAATGTAGAAGATCTGACTTCACATAATCAACTCTCTGAAAGATGCAACGCGAAGATCGAGGATAAACATTTCCTACGAAACATTTCAAAAAATGTAGTTTCTTTAGGTTATAGTAAAATCTCCGATACTCTCGATAATACTGAGCATATGTATAAATTTTCGGAGCAACTAAAAGATACGCCAATTTTATCCAAAGAAAAAGAAACTGTCGCAATTAATAATGTAAATAAAAATAGTACTAATTTTAATCTATTGGAACCATCCAGCCAAATTGAAATTAATGACAAACAATTAGAAAAGATACAAGAAATTGCGAACGAAAACGAATCCTCGATCGAATATTTAAATTGTAGCGATGTAAATGATCATAAAGTCAGACAACTAGTCAGACAGAATGTAGTATCGGATGTTCTAATAATTTCTGATACTATTCAAGAGAAATCTAAACAGTCTGAACAACTTTCTCCAATTCTCGTAACACCACCCGAGAAAAAAGTAAAAAAGATAGAAAGGCAAAAAAGCAAACCGGTTCCACCACCTTCTCCACCTCTGAAAATTAACAGAGACGAATGCGATTGGGATAGCTTATTTGACGATAATGGCGATTGTTTAGATCCAACATTAATAGAAGAGGTCAGTTATCTATTTAAGTTCAGTAACTTATTGCGTTCACTATTTTATTGTACATAATTAGTTATTCACGTATCATCTCTTTCTTTTTTTTTTAGCTTACGTCAGCAGTAGGTGAAGTAGTGATAGAACAACCAAAAAACAATTACAAAGCATACAGCAAGCAAGTCGAAGTGTCCAGTGACGAATTTGCACACGTCGTAGAAATTTATAATTTTCCTTCTGAGTTCAAAACTAGCGATTTGGCAGCTGTCTTCAGTTCTTTTAAGAATGGTGGTTTTGAGCTCAAGTGGGTGGACGATACTCATTGTTTGGGAGTTTTCAGCAGCCCTCTTGTTGGTATGTATATATACATATCTAGTAATTTATATCTATGAATATGAAAATATATAATATGTACGTTTTTATCGAAAAGAGCTTAATAACTTATTTTTAACAAGGAAATTGCATTCGAGAAAATTTATGATTATTTTGCACATCTTTGCTGCTAATGGTATAATAATCGATATTCGTCACTGATGATCATTGAAAATAGTTTTCTTCCAATAAGTCCAATTATAATCAAACTTATTGCAGTTAGTATATTCTTTTTTGCTTCTTTTTTATCTTCCTTTAAGCTGCTCAAGTGTTAGCATCGAATCATCCATTTGTGAAAACAAGACCACTTAGCGAAGCTACTGCTTTAAGTAAAACGAAAGCTAGAAGAAGCGCAGAATTCTTGCAACCTTACAGGAATCGTCCCGAAACATGCGCTGCCTTAGCTAGACGATTAGTTACAGGTGCATTGGGCGTAAAGCTTGTCACAGCTAGACAAGAACGTGAGCACGAAAAGAATATATTACGTGAAGCGAAAGGTAATCTTTGAATACGTATTATTATATACGTGATATAAAAATAAATCAGTAATTATTAAACAAGTTATTAAGAGATTTTTGCATTACAGAAAAAAGACGATTAGCCAACAAACAACGAGAGGATGTTTGGGAGGGCATAATACCTACAAAGTAGCATTGTATATCGCTAATATAGAGTATTTTTAAGGATTTGTACCTCATTGTATAGTATACGCATTCACATTATTCACATATGTGGCTGCATAATTGACATAGCTAACCACGGCTTGCATAATGTTATTCTTGCATTAGCGCGCATGCGTTATTTGTGCCTTATCCATTCTTTATATTGATAAATAGAAAATTGAACATACATTTCCCCAATTTATTCGCTTTGATACAGAAAATCTATGATAATTTATCAGTAAATAAATTCGATATGTAAATATTATAATTAATAATAAATAGCTAATTTATACTTATTTGGATAATTATCTTTTAGAAATTGTTGAGACAATATTATCATTTTACATATAAATATATCAGCGTAAAAAAAATAGCAAAGATGACCAGCGGTGCCCATCCACGTCTTCTACATATTTTTACGCAAGAATGCAATTTTTTAAATAAATATAATATGTAATACTAAGCAATGATTTGTTTGAAATAAAAATTTGGTGTCAAAATTATAAGTAATTAGGCAAATGTGTAGAAAAAACTGAAAACTAAAATATTTTCGCAAAATAATCGATTACTATTATGAGTTTTTATACACAGCAACAAACAATAATACATAATACAGATTGATTGCAGAACAATAAGTCAAATTATTACTTACTAGTAACAAGATTCTTTCATGTGCACATCGATAATTCAAAATATATCTTTACAAAATTTTATATAGCTGGACAACACACATAATCAATATAAAAATATATCATCGAAAATATTGTGGCGTTAAAATTATATTCTAATGTAATACTATTTTACAATTTTGACTTGTGCCACTTATATGTCTGTTACATGTATATACAAATGTTACAACCAACGCACAATCACATTATCTATTCATATTACAGAGTTGCTGAGTATAAAGAGAACAGATTGTATTTTTATACAATTGTTATCAACATGAAATAAAGATATGTATCACTTATTCCCTAATCAATGTACACAGTGATGTGTTACTCACACGTTAATATATCATAAATTGAGTAAGAAAATCTTTTGTGAGAAAAAAGAAATAAAAATATTTTTTAAAGTATAATTTAATATTGTCTATACTGTATTTGCATGACTGCCAATATAAAAACTTTTTCAAGCTTTCTAAACAGATTTGCGAAATATAAAAAAGAAAAGATGTTCGTAACATATGTCGTTAGTAAGAACAAAATTATTAGATAAATTTTATGCATTAAATGCATCAAACGTATTAGTCTATAAATATATGTATAATAAATTGATGCATGTATAAGCAATGGAGAGGTTGTAAACATATTTCTTTAATGAGAGAGATACACACATATAGTGTGTACAACATTACTTTTTAATGGCAGTATTACATCTTGCGTTTTTCATAAAATACAGCTACATGGTAGCAAATCGATTTGATTATTCTTTCAGTTTATATTTTTTTATAACAAGTTTTTCTTTTCAATGCAAAGTTATGCAATCTAATTCGTTTAATATAAAAAACTATGAGTTTAGCGGAATGACATGAAATTGTTACCACTTGCTACCTTTCTTCTTCTTTTTCTGTTGAACTTTGCGTTGCTGCTGACGTGGTCCAGAAGTTTCTACTGCGGAACTGTGACGAGGGTTTGGAGAAGGCTTAGCATTTGCAGGCATTTTAGTGATATCACTATAAATAAAAAAAAATTTTTTTTAGTAATTTATTGTACATTTACAGTAGATAAAGCACATATAGGAGGATAAAACATATATATGGGGCATTCTTTCTCAACCGGACACCCCCTCTGCCCAGAATTCATATGAACCAAAAAAATTTTTTCAGGGCATTTAGCTAAACATGTCTACTTTTATTTGCCGTGTGGCCCCTTTCAAAATTCAAAATGGCGGCGCGTCCACACTCCAAAATACAGGAAAACTATTTTATATTTTTCCTATTATGTGCAAAAAAAGTATTACAGCGTATATTAAAAAATTATTTTTGTTACGAAAATTGGTAATTAGTTTACCCACTTTAAATTTATTTAATACAATTTTGGGAATTCAAGATGGCGTTTCCAAAATGGCGGACCAAAATAAAAAATTCGCCTGTTTCGGGTGAAACTCGGTACTTGGGGGTTTTCGAGGTCGCTGATTACAAATCTGCAGTCAATATTCGAAAATTCAAAATGGTAGACCCAATATGACCGACCAAAAATTTCGATTTTTTATTAAAATAGTTTTAGTAATTATTTCTTTTAGAACTGTTTCGAATGTGTTTTTTAAATTGCCATTTTATCAGTTTTGTAGGCGATTTGACTGCCGCGGTATATTCGTTGAATGAGCACGTGCTAAACGGATGTACACTGATCGCGTGCGCATGATCGTTGGCGTTTACTGCGAGTTGTCGCGGTATTGAATTTTCGAATATTCCCATTTTGAATTTTCGAATATTGACTGCAGATTCGTAATCAGCGACCTCGAAAACCCCCAAGTACCGAGTTTCACCCG
>NW_017299960.1:324377-324798 GCF_001594075.2 Trachymyrmex cornetzi
ATATATATATATATACATATATAGGAGTACATACTAAAGATCACTAGCTCCTGTAGCGGCTCCCTGTGTTCCTTTCATAGCGACATCCCTATTCCTTCTATCCCTTTTCTTACGGAATCCACTACGTTCGTGTCTCGGTAACCATCGCTCTGGATCTGGCATAACACTCGGATCATAATTCTTTGGTAGTTTACCCTTGCGTTTGCGTTTCTTGTGCTTCTTTTGAATTACATCTGATACTGGTTTGCTGGTAAGAAATCAAAATGCACATGTAATATTTTAGAGTATTATATGACAATCTTGTGTTTCGCGGGTTTTCTCCGTGTTCAAATCCATTCTTGGAATGCCAACGTTTCGTGAACCTTGCAGTCCACTTCATCAGGGCGAGGAGCAGCCTGATACTAAGCTGTTCTCCCGGGTC
>NW_017299960.1:324819-330356 GCF_001594075.2 Trachymyrmex cornetzi
GACCTCATCCCACTAATAGAGCACTGCTTAACAACCACTTACTTCTCCTACAACAACCAATTTTATGAACAAACTTCAGGAGCGGCAATGGGCTCTCCTATCTCTCCTGTAATCGCCAACATCTTCATGGAGCACTTCGAGAAAGAGACCCTCGGAAAAACACCGAAAAAGCCAGAAGTTTGGTTCCGCTATGTAGACGACACATTCGTGATATGGAGACACGGCAGAGCAGAACTCCGTAAATTCCTTATTTTCCTCAATAAACAACACCCAAATATCCACTTCACCATGGATATAGAGGAAAACGGAAAACTCCCCTTCCTAGATGTTCTTGTCTCTAAGAAAGCTGACGGTACCCTAGGCCATCAAGTGTACAGAAAACCAACACACACAGACAGGTACCTACATGCCGAATCGCACCACCACCCAGCACAAAAACAGTCAGCAATCGACTCACTAGTACATAGAGCTTTCACCATCTGTGACAAAGAACATCTACAGACAGAACTCAACCACCTAAAACTAGCCTTACAGAAAAACGGACACGACAAAAAAGACATAACTAAAGTAATCAATAAACATGCAAACAAGACAACGAACCCTGACACACAACCAGACGAAAGGATACTATCCTTCCTTCCATTCGTGAGAGGAACAACAGACCGGATCGGCAGGATATTAAACAAACACAATATCCGAACTATCTTCAAACCACCCAAAAAGATAGGACAAATCTTAAGAAATCCCAAAGATCAAAGACCTCCACTCAGCTCCGCAGGAGTATACAAAATACCTTGCTCCTGCGGGCAAGTATACATTGGAGAAACCGGGAGAATGGTCAACCTACGGATAAAAGAACACCAACGTGACGTCAGACTAAAACACTACACACAGTCGGCATTATCAGAACACAATATCGAAACAGGACATCAAATACAGTTCGATAAAACGACCACAATAGCCAACGTTACATCATACTTTCCAAGAAAGTATAGAGAAGCCATAGAGATACAAAAACACCCTAACAATCTGAATAGAGACAATGGCTACAACATAAATAAAATATGGAAGTCCATCCTTCCGGCTACCGAAAACCGGCCGGCTTCCTCTCTCCCCTCTACTCACAATTTTCTTCTCCCCCCCCCCCCCCCCAACAAGCAGCGTAATATAAAGGGAACGACCCGGGAGAACAGCTTAGTATCAGGCTGCTCCTCGCCCTGATGAAGTGGACTGCAAGGTTCACGAAACGTTGGCATTCCAAGAATGGATTTGAACACGGAGAAAACCCGCGAAACACAAGATTGTCATATAGGAAACACCCGGGAAAGCCTCAAGAATATTATTTTAGAGTATTATTTTAATTGAAATATATAATGATTAGAATAATTATATTTACCCAGGAGAAGGTTCAATCTTTTTCTTTACTACTTTAGTTCCGATAACCCAATTGCTGCTTTCTAATGCGTCAACGTCAGTAGTTTCGGCTAGATCATGAAGTGGCGGTAATCTTTTGGATAATGACTGTGCTTTAGTAGGGCAGAACTGTACATAAGCTACTACTAATTGAGCTAAAGTCTTGGTGTCAGATGGTGAGGCATCTACTAATTCTTGCAAAATATCAGCAGCTATCTTGAGTTCTCCACCACGTAAGTAAAAATTAGCAGCTTGTCGCCACAATTCTCCCAAATTTTCGGTGGTTTCCTGAAAAGAATTTTTTATGTGAGTTTATAAACAAAACGTCGCGTGGAAAATATAATAATGCATACATTCAATATATACCTTGTTCTTTTTATAATAAGCGACTGCATTTTTTAGAGCGATCGAAGCTCTTTCTCGGTCGTTATCAACTAAATGAAGCGTAACGAGCGCGCCAACTATTCCAGGTAAAGATCTATCTCTTTCGTTTAGATTCTCAAGAATAGCGATGGCATCTTTTTTTTCATCTTGACTTAAAAGTACTTGCACGCTGGCTAATTTCATGGATAATTCCTTTTCGCCGACTGCATATTCGATTAATAGTTTTGCTGCTTCTTTTGGTTTACCTTCTTTACTAAGTTGTACAGCTTTTATAAACATTGCATCTGCTGCAAGAATAATGCAATCTTTCGCAAGATTATTGCACAGTTGGTGACATTGTTCTCCCTGAAAATATATAATAAGCATGTGTCCATCTTAATTTAAATAATAAGGTAAGCATCACACATACACATACCAAACACACATATATATACACACAGAGTGGAGAAAAAAAGATCGGTACCCCTGAATAACTCAGAAAAATTGAAGTTTTATGGAAAAATGTTTTAGACAAAAGTTGTAGGGTGTAAAAAGATACCAACCTTTTTCTCCACCCTGTATATATATGTATATGTATAGTGTATATATATATATATGTGTGCATACATATATGTAATAGCATACATACACACACATGTGCATTATTGTATAAGACTTACTTGATCAGTGTAAAATGCTAGTAAACATTGATTGTATGCGATATTTCTTCTTTGTTTAGAAGTTAATTTGTGTTCTAAACTTTCATGAGTGGCACTTTTCATTCTCTTTTTACTATCAAAGACATTTTGATCTTTATTTAGACATACTAAATTGTTACTAGCTACAGCGACCAATGCAATATCATCTGGCTTAGCCTTTAAAGCAGCAGTATATAATGCATGTGCTTCTTTTTCTCGACCTTGTAATTGTAAACAATATCCAAGTTGTACTCGAATTACACCTAATTCATTTTCGATCTCTTCTTCAGATACTCCATCTTCTTCCAATCCTTCCTTGCACATTTTTTCAGCGGTTCTCAATTTCTTTTCTGCTTCTGCTAAAATAGCTTTATAATCTCCACTTCCTTGAGCGAGTAAACGGCATGCTGCATTGTATGTTAATTCATAAGTATGTTCACGTAAAGGAGGAACTTCTAAATCCTAGAAATTACCTTTATATGTTAAAACTATCAATCTTTTTTAATGTTAAACTGTTTCAATTTTCTAAAGTACATGATACTTACTGAACCTTCAATTGCTAAATTTGCAAGCACAGCTACAAGATTTGTTTCTCTTTCCTCTTCATACTCATCATTTGAATTCTTAATGATATCTCTGTATACTGCAAAACATTCTTTATATTTCTCTAGGCGATATAATATCTGAGCTTTTAGTTCTTTAATTTTTAGAGAAGGATTTTGTACATTTTCTATCACTTTTAATGCTTCAGAAACTTGATTTAATCGATACAGACAGTATCCTTTTTCAAATTCCAAATTTCTAGATTAGGAAAGAAAGCAATTTATAAAATATTATATATATATAATATAAATATTGTAACATGTAGTATGTTATACGTTGCTAATTTTGGTGTTTTAACAATAAGTTGCAATGCCTCGTTGAATTTGGACAGCTGGATGTAGCAAATAATCTTACAGTGAAACGCTACTTCTTCATCCTGGGAGATGCCTAAAACTAAATAATGAAATGATATGATAGTTAACTAACTTCAAATGACACATTTTCTTATTTTATAATGCTTTTTGAATGTTAATTGTCCGAAAAAAATGATATAAAAATAATTTTACGGAAGTACCTATGTGAAATGACATGAAAGCATTAAAGCATTAAAGGGTAAATATACCAATTATTTTTGTTATAATTATTGATTTCAGTTTCACTATTTTAACAAATAACTTAATTTTAACTTAGCTTACTTCTGTTCACAATTTTTAGAGCCCTCTCATATTCCCCGTTTTGTCCTAATTTATTTAATTCCGTATACAATACAGAAAGGTTACTTTCTTTCGAAGCCATGTTCTTCAATCAGGCACATACGTGTGACGTTTACCGGTGTGATATACTGACAACGTGGAATCGCGCTATCTACGCATGCACAAATGCAAGGTTCTATTCTTGAACAAATATCGCATACAAAAATAGCAATTCCGTAAATCGACTAATCACAACCGAGAAACTATCATTTTCGTATACGAAAATTATTCATACATGCTCAAGAATAGGGCCCCGGGCTTTTATTTTTGAAAAGAAATTATACGAGAACTAGGGAAATACTATAGTATACGTCACGTATACTATAGTATTTCCCTAGTTTTCGTATTTTCTTTTCAAGAATAAGGGTGCGATTACATGAAGCGCGGAAACGCGGAAAAGCGGAAAAGCGGAAGACAAAATTATCTAGATTTTACTAAATTTCCGCGTTTCCGCGCGTTTCGTTTCGTCTGTTTTGATCTATATTACATGGAGCACAATTTTCGCGGAAAAGCGGAACGGGGTATTAGAAATTATTAATTTTAATTATTATTAATTTTTAACGATATTTATTGATTAAAATACTTGTATTCAATGCAAAAGCTAAAAAGATAAACATATTAATAAAAATTGTAATAAATTAAGTGAATACAATTTTTTAAAATGAATATAAAAGTGTATTTGTCACTATACCGTTCCGCTTTTCCGCGAAAATTGTGCTCCATGTAATGTTAGGAGATCAAAACAGACGAAACAAAACGCGCGGAAACGCGGAAATTTATAGCGTTTTCGGCCCGACCGGGTTTGCACCAACCTGGGTTGGATTAATGGCGCTCTCCTATTGGTAGAGCGTGTGACATCAACCAATAGGAAAGATTAATCCAACCCAGGTTGGTGCAAACCCGATCGGGCCGAAAACGCTATTAGTAAATTCTAGATAATTTTGTCTTCCGCTTTTCTGCTTTTCCGCGTTTCCGCGCTTCATGTAATCGCACCCTAAGATCCTGCGGACAATAAAAGGAATAAGGAATTAGGAATAGAGAATAAACGATTTCAACTTATCAGAAACCGTGTATTCCGATGTATCCGATTTCTGATAGGTTAAAATCGTTTAATCTTTATTCCTAATTCATTATTCCTTCTATTGTGCGCAGGGCCTAATGGTACAGAGTTTAGACACAGTATAAAGGCCCGTCTACAATACACGGAGTAAGAAGTAAGAGTAAGAAATTGACCAATTACAGTCGATTATTCTTCTCACATTCGACTGTGATTGGTCAATTTCTTACTCTTACTTCTTACTCCGTGTATTGTAGACGGGCCTTTAAGCCTTGTGTCCATGATGCTAGAAATCGGTCCGAGATCTCGGACAGAGAAAAAATTAACATTTGAACAATTTGATCACATGACGAAGGTCACATGACCATTGCGATTGGTCAATTCTTTCTTCATCCGAGTTCTCGGACCGATTTCTAGCATCGTGGACACAAGGCTTTAGGGCCAGTTATATAACGTTTTCAGCCCGGCCGGGTTTGCACCAACCTGGGTTGGATCAATAGCGTTTTGTGCTCTGCTATTGGTAGAGCGGGTGACGTCAACCAATAGGAAAGATTAATTCGACCAAGGTTGGTGCAAACCCGATCGGGCCGAAAACGTTAAGGGTGCCGTCACATGCGGCGTAATCTGCGTAATGCTGGATTCATATTGCATCCGATTTGCGTCGTACGACGCTCTGCAACCAATCAGAAAACAGGATTCCGATGGATTTTG
>NW_017299960.1:330598-330938 GCF_001594075.2 Trachymyrmex cornetzi
TGTACACTCTAACAAAAATGCTAAATGAATTTACGATTGATTTTCGTAACCTACGCATCTCGAAAAGTACGCCTCATGGGGAACCGGTACCTTTCCATCGCGTATATGTGAGCGGATGATCGAATAAATTATTAAAATCGGAAAATTTTGTGAAACCACTCTTAGGCTTATTCAACGCGTTTTTGTATGAAACAAAAGAATCTGACAAAAAAAAACGTCGTTCTGCCTTGTAATCTGAGATATTAAGCGTAAGTCCGGATCTACAATAGGGTTTTAAGCTTTAAGCCATAAGAAATGGGCGAATCACAGTCGCTTATTCTTCTCGGATTCGACTGTAATT
>NW_017299960.1:331072-335351 GCF_001594075.2 Trachymyrmex cornetzi
TTCCATGGAATGAGAGGAAAGGAAAGCTTTTGATTAGTTGATTCGCTTATGCACTATGCGTTATGCGTTATGCAAAAGCTTGTGTCTGGGCCCTTAAAGTTGATGACTATTGAGGTTTGGAAATCTGTCACAGAGGCAAAATGAGGTCTATAATTGTACTGTTCCACATGAGTTTCGACTTTTCATGCGGCGCATGACTTTTATAATTGTACTGTTGCAAAACTCTAAGGGTGCCGTCACATGCGGCGTAACTTGCGTAAGCGTAACTTGCGCCGACCAATCATATCATTTCACTTAAACATCAGTTTCTGTCTAGTCACTTTATGCTTTTTACGCTATTTTGTTGTGTAAGCAATCACCTAACAGTTGCACCTTTGAGGTTGGTAAGACACCATACGTCCCTAGCCACTGCGTGGCGCGTCGATCGAAATCCTGGAAACTACTAACGTGATTGGGCGTTTCTAACGAAGTCACCGATTGGGTAAAACACGATGGTCTCTCGCGCGCGGAAAAATGAGAACAGTCTCGAGTTATATTTCAAGCAATAAACTTGTGTAACCTAAAAACCTAAAACTCGTGTAATCCTGATTTTCTACGATCCCTTACAGAATCCTATCAGCTCAGAAGTGGGATAATCCTCACCGTCCTAATCTTCAGTTGCTCGAATCCTTTGATTCCTGTTCAGTACACAAGTGCTTTCGTAACGAGCGTCGCGGTAAACGACGTTCTAGCAGTACAAGTCTCGCGCCGCGAATATTGCGGATGCAAACATATATTCGATCGGTGTAGTCGATCGGGAGGGCTCCGATTGCACACATCGCATATTGCACACATGTATCGCTGATTGGCCAATTTAAAAATAAAATAATCTCTTTGGCAAAACAGTAAAAAATTACTAGGCACCAGTTGATATGAGTGGTGTGTACAATCAGAACTGTAGGCAAATGGGATCCTCCCTAGTCGATCTCAGGTTCTCTCAGCTCATTAAATTACGCTGAAAACCTCTATCTCTGTTGTGTAACAGTGACTACATTTACACCCTTAATCGAGTTTAATAACATCCGTAGTTATGAAACTGGCCAATCACAATCATTCCATTCTCCCGATGAAAAGCTGTGATTGGCCAATTTCATAACTATGGATGTTATTAAACCCGATTAAGCGTGCCGTGTAGCAGAGCTCTGTGTTCTTATATTCGATCGGCGAAGTCGATCTCAGGTTCTCTCAGCTTACTAAATTTCGCTGAAAACCTTTATTCCCTCTGTGCAACAGTGTTCTAGATACGTGGCTCGAGCTAACGTTCCACGTTTACGGACAGAGAAAAACGAAAGTCGTTAGTACGCGCTTATCGCGAGTGCGTGCGCTGGCATACGTTTCAAAGGTCTATCGCAGTTTCGACATTCGCCATTTTCCTACGGTTCCGTGTCGTTTCGCCGCCATTTCGTCTTCGTCGTCGTTCACGTACCAGTAACGGTTTTCCGTTTACGCATGCGCGCCAACGTTTTTTTTGAATAAACTGAGTGTGCGTTTGACAACGCGATTTATCGACGTTATCGATTTACCGTGTGTTCGCAAGTATGGAACGCGAATGCTTAGAAGAATTGTCCTATGAGCAATTAAGAGATGAGCTCATCAAGAGGAAACTACCTATCACAACATCTCGATCAGACTGTATTGACAGACTCACGTCCTTTTATGAACGTTTTGGTACTCAAGACTTAGGGCCTGCGCACAATAGAGGAACAAGAATTAGATATTAAGATTTCAACCTATCAGAAACCGTATATTCCGATGTAATCGGTTTCTGATAGGTTAACATCTTAATATCTAATTCCTGTTCCTCTATTGTGCTCAGGCCCTTAGGAGATCAAGGCGAAATCGTTAGCAATGGTTCTCACGGTGCTATGCGTCATACACATCGCTCAGTTATAGCGTTTTCGATTGGGCAAAAGTTAGAGCGCACCAGTGCGCACTCAGTTCACACCAACACTGGACGAGTTCCATGGGTTGCACTGAATAGTGCAAGTTCAAAAGAATACGCCAAGATTTTCAGTGCTAAAGCTGAAACTCATTTTTGTTCACTTTGAAGCAATGTTCAACAAAATGTTACAAAACCACACTAAAAGATATTAAGAATAGGGACAAGACCCCGTTTTCAATTCAACTGCGCAGATTTGCTTGTCCCTATGTATATCCTTAACTGTGATAAAACGTGCACTGAACTGGCACCGTCAAAATATCTCGTGCCACTTAGTGGCACGCACTACGCGAGTGTCGTGTGATCAAATGAACACGTGACACTAACCAAGTGCTCATTGGCACTGCCAATCGAACACGCTCTTGACACTGAGTGCAGCCAGTGCACCCCAATCGAAAACGCTATTAGTGATCCATTTTTACATTCTGCCGCCATGGAAGAAATGCAACGATCCTGACTCTACTTATGACAGATGCAGAAACAGCAGCACATGATCGAGAAAATTTCAAGTGCAGTGGCCATCACAGATACAGGTGGAAGAGACACCATACATAAGCCGCGGTCCGATTCACGCTTATAGCGTGATTAGTGCGCTCACAGTTGCTTATGGTTGGTCCATTTCGTGCTTGCAGCGCCAGTGTGAACACAGTGACGTCATAGTTACATAGCACTCACGGTGCTTAAGGTATATCCACACAAACTTGCATAGCCGCAAAACGTATGCATAAAGAAAATTATCCAATCACATTTTATGTACGATTTTAAAAGAGAACTGCAATTGGATAATTTTCTTTATGTATATGTTTATGCGGCTATGCAAGTTTGTGTGGATATACCCTTAGCATCTTCTACAGAAACAAAAAAACTCTGCTTTTTCTCACGTGACGACTCAAAGCAAACCTCTCATTGGATATCGCTCGTCGCTCATCGCTCATCGCGTCCAGTGTGCAGTAACCATTAGAGTGCCCCTAGATGAAAGGTGAAGCACCGTGAGCGTCATGATTACGTGACGTCAGAAATGCGGGAAAAATAACGGTTTCGAACATTTCAGAAAGAAAGGGCAAGCTGAACACGACAAGACGGCTGCGTTAGGGCCTGCGCACAATAGAGGAACAAGAATTAGATATTAAGGTTTCAACCTATCAGAAATCGTGTATTCCGATGTAATCAGTTTCTGATATGTTGAAATCTTAATATCTAATTCCTGTTCCTCTATTGTGCGCAGGCCCTTAGGGTGAAATCACACGGTGCGTCATAGGGCTGCGGAATACGGAATGCGTCATTGAAACAACCAATCAGCGCTATTCCGCACTTTTCTAACACGCAAGTTTCGTGTGCTATGTTCACATGATGCGTCAAAGATGCATCCAGGATGAATAAATTTAGAAATTTCTAACTTTATATGTTAATAATTTGCTTATTAAAATAAAATATAATTTCTCAAATTGTAAAAACAATTATTACTGTTGTGGTATTTAATATTTTACAATTAATATTTACAATCTCAAAACAATGTTTTGATCAGCTGTAAAGAATTTACTATCATTTTTATTTACAGCTGATCAAAACAAATCGCACGTAATGCGTCATGCGTCATTGTTCTTGATGTCTTGATCTTGAGTATACTTGCGCAAATTGGATGCAATTAAGCTATCATACAGTGAGTAATTTTTTATCATCATGAATAATAAAATAATAATAATTGAAGCTATTAAGCACTTAGTAAAAATATTCAGTCACAGAAAACTGACCTACGATTTATCACCGCGGTTTAAAACATAACGTATTCTCTATTCCGGATTATTCCGGATCATCTAAGTGCGGAATAGCGCTGATTGGTTGCTTCAATGACGCATTCCGTATTCCGCAGCCCTATGACGCACCGTGTGATTTCACCCTTAGGGTCGTCGGGTGAGATATCTATCTCTTTAGGTTATAATATAAGTCCTGCATATAATAGAAAAGATTAAGAACTTCCCAAATATAGGAATAAATATTAAATATTAGAAATAAAAAATTAAAGGAAATGAATGTGTAAATGCTTAATAGATACAAATAGGATATGAGACATATATTATACATATTTTGTGAACCATATTTTATTAATTATATTTATTGTGCGTTACGTTCAGGGTTGGGAAATTTAGCGCTGCGAGAGGTTTCCTACATTTCCTACGTAGGAAATGTATAATACGTACAAAACATGTATTAAACCCATTTCTCATGAAATACAGGTTACACGGTTACAGCACAGCACTGGACAAGGCTAATTAATGAAGGTTAACAGCGTTGACACTGTTA
>NW_017299960.1:335664-338518 GCF_001594075.2 Trachymyrmex cornetzi
ATGTATTATACATAGTTTCATCCATGTATGAACCACGTATGATACGTTGAGTTTGATACGTGCCCAACCCTGGTTACGTTTAATCTCTATTCCTAATTTTTTCTTTTTCTAGTATTTAATATTTACTCATATTCTTGATATTATTTCTTCTATTATGCGAACCATATATACATACGCTTTCCATTTGCCTTTCATCAGGTTACGTTTTCTAACTTATAAATTGTGCTTACGACCGGTCCAAAATAGAAAAACTTCAGCACGCTATTTGTTTCGGACCGACCATTAATGTCGTAAGCACTGATAGAACTGTGAGCGTGAATCGGACCGCGGCCCTACAATGCCTTTATCACCGTCCAATCAGAGTCCGCTGCATGTAGTTTCTTCGCACCCAGTTCGTAATTTGATAGATGACACCAACCTAATGGACATTCGTCATGTTAATGTTCCTCCCCCTTTGGCTAGTGCATCGCCGGCACAGGCCGTTAAATTATTGGCTAACCAAATCTCTGTCTTCAGTGGTACGGAAGACGACGACATTGAAGGTTGGATTAGGAAGGTAGAAAGAGTCGCTTCGATACACGGAGTGCAAGATGGAGTGACCCTTCTGGCCGCATCGAGCAAGCTTACCAAGAACGCCAGAGAATGGTTCGACTTAGATGACGGACAGGTTAATGATTCATGGTCTTCCTTCAAAAATGCAATAATCAAGAGATTTAAGAGATATATACCGTTTCACGTGCTAATACAAAAGGTCGAAGCACGAAAGTGGAATTTTCCAAAGGAAACATTCCAAGACTATGCCTTACAAAAAATGAAACTAATGAAGAATCTACAAATGCCGGAACAGGATCGCATACAGTTGATTATAAACGGCATCAACAGTTTTTCACTACGTAGCACTGCAGCTGCAATAAGTTCTAATTCCATGGACGATTTCCTGGAACAGATGGGAAGAATCACCTCTGCCTGCGGAGTCATCGCCAAGAAGTCTTCACCACCCGCAGCGAGAAAGGATCGTACCAAACTTCTGCCTGTTCCAACGGATCATGCACAACATTCAGTCAAGAACAATAGTGCTGTGATCTGCGTGTATTGCAAGGCCAAAGGACACATCAAATCCGAATGCTACAAGCTACGCAAAAAGGAACAATCAGCCAGTGCAGCTTCGCCGAGTGCAGTGATGCCTGAGACGATGACAGACACTCAGAGAGGCAATCCCTCTTAGGTAGGATGTGTCGTCGATGACATTAAAGATAAGTAACTCAATTGTTGAGATACATACGATTAACGATTCTAAATGTAGTATGCTCGCGCTCATAGACACTGGGAGTCCAGTTTCGTTCATGTTAAGTTCGGTGCACAAGTTATTTTTCGGTCAGCATACGAACTACGATAAGCCTATTTACGATAACCTGATTACCCTGAGCAACATGGGTATCAAAGTCCGTGGATTACAAGACACAAGTATTGGTGTATCGTTACTACCGGGGAATAATTTTAAAGTACGACTACGAATTGTAGATAACAATGAATGGTCCACACATGTCATATTAGGTCGTGATTTTATTATCGAGAATAACCTAACTCTGCTATTCAAACCTAATGCTTCGGATGAACTTAGTAAATTACAGTTGTTAAAAGAAGTTGCATCCGCAGATATTCTAGTAACTAAAGACAGTCAAGTGGTTTTTAACACTGATTTTGGCAACAATATCGATACGAAAGTTAATGAAATAATAGATGAAATCCAAAATACTCCTGTTGCTCCGATGGATGACGGGTATAATGTAAAGGTTAGGTTAAAAGACGATTCCATATTTGCGTATACACCACGTCGATTCGCTCATGCAGAATGGTTGGAAATACGCGAAATTGTTGATGATCTCCTTAAGAGAGACATCAAACCCAGTAACTCACCATATTGCGCTAGAGTTGTACCCATACGAAAGAAGAACAAAAAACTAAGACTTTGTGTAGATTTACGTCCCCTCAATGATCGAGTGGTCAAACAAAAATTCCCTTTTCCTATCATCGAAGACCTCTTAGCCAGATTGGGCAACAAGAAAGTATTTACCTTAATTGATTTAAAAGACGGTTTCCATTTGATTAAGATACATCCAGATTCCACCAAGTATTTTTCTTTCGCCACGCCGGATGGCCAGTATGAATATCTGCGGTTACCTTTCGGATATTGTGAATCTCTCGCGGAATTCCAAAAGAGAGTCTATCATATTTTGCAGCCATTGATCAGAGAGGACAAGGTCTTGGTTTATATCGACGATATACTCATTCCGTCCGAGTCTGTCGACGAAAATTTAATAGTTATTAAGCAAGCGTTGTTGTTACTTAGAAAATATGAATTCGCGATTAATTTGGAGAAAAGTCAATTTCTTAAGCAGTCTATCGAATTCTTAGGCTATATGATATCCCCGAAGGGAATAACTTTAAGCGAAAGACATGTTGAGGCGATTAAACGGTTTCCAGTTCCAAAAAACGTTACTGAGCTTCAGAGATTTCTAGATCTTGTAAATTTTTTTCGACGGTTTATTAAAGACCTTGCCACTAAGGCTAAACCGTTACACTCTCTACTCAAGAAGAACGCGGAATATAAGTTCGACGACAATTGTATTAAGGCGTTCGAACAATTAAAAACGGACTTACTTTCTTATCCAGTATTAAGACCTTATCAGTCGCAGTTACAGACGGAACTGCACACTGACGCGAGTTCTATCGCGCTCGTCGCGATACTTTTACAGAAACAGGGTTCCAGTGCGTTCGCCCCCGTCGCTTACTACAGCCAATCCACTAGCGAAACCGAATCTAGATATCACTCATTTGAGTTAGAAATGCTAGC
>NW_017299960.1:339714-343518 GCF_001594075.2 Trachymyrmex cornetzi
ATATATATATATATATACAATTATATATATATATATATATAATTGTAAAGGCAACAGAACGTTTCCACATTTATTTAGCGGGAATATCGTTTAAAATCGTTACACTGCAACTCATTGGTTCACGCCGTGAATAAAGCCAATATTAACCCCCGGATAGCTCGTTGGATATTACGATTACAGAATTATACATTTACAATCCAACATAGAAGCGGTCAAAAAATGTCACATGTGGACGCATTGAGTAGAATAGTCGCGTCCACGGATACTGTACCTCTCGAGAGAGAACTACAGCTGAGACAACTGGCAGACCGAATATTAAGGTGATCGCTCAGCAATTAGAAAAAGGCACTCACCAGGAGTATGATCTTATAGATGGCTTAGTGTATAAAAAAGAGTCTGATCGCATTAAATTTGTAGTTCCAGAGGGCATGATTTATAAAATTCTTCATATCTATCACGATGAGTCTGCCCATTGCGGTACCGAAAAGACTTATCAAGGCATTAACACCCATTATTGGTTCTTAGCCATACGCCGTAAAATTAAAGGCTACATAACGAATTGTGTGACCTGCATGATGGCAAGCGAGTCTGCTAACCCGAAAGAAGGAGAGTTGCAGCTTACACCTACAGCGAAAACGCCATTTCAGATAATGCATACAGATCATTTTGGTCCTTTACCAGAATCCCGTAACGGAATAAAACATATCCTTCTCCTTATTGATTCATGTACGCGGTTCACTTGGTTGTTCCCGATTAAATCTACCACGACACGTGAAGTGGTCAACCATTTCTCAACATTGTTCGATAATTACGGAAATCCCAATGAAATAGTATCCGATCGAGGAACGGCTTTCTCATCGGCTGAATTTGTCGAATTTTTGCGACCTCGCGGAATTAAACATCGTATGGTAGCAGTGGCCTCTCCCTGGGCGAATGGGATGATAGAAAGAGTCAATAGATTCTTGAAAGCTTTACTTAAAAAAGTCGTTGATGACCCTTTAGACTGGTCTAGCAAATTATCTACAATATAGTACGTAATTAACAATACCTTTCACTCTGCGACTAAGACGTCGCCTTCCAAGTTATTGTTAGGATACGAAATGAAAAATCATTCCGATAGTAAACTTATAGAATTTTTGACTGAATTGGCTAAGACTGAAACTACGCCGGACTTACCTTGGTTAAAGGAACGAGATGCTAGTCGTAAACTCGCAATAGAAACTACTGATAAGATTAAAGAATATAACAAGATTTATTTTGATCGCAATCATAAAGCACCAAAGAAATATAAAGCGGGTGAATATGTGCGTGTTAAGGATAATGTTATCAAACCTGGTGAAAGTAAAAAATTGAAGTCGGACTTCAAAGGTCCTTACATGATAGATAAAGTGCTACCGCACAATCGTTACGTCAAAGACATTCCAGGATTTAACATTACTCCTAGACCGTACGACTCCATTGTGTCGCCCGATAGACTCCGACCTTGGATAAAACCAGTGGTATCTATGTAAAATCCCGTTATATTCTGATTATAAGCTCTAATTATAAGCTTAAGTTAATAGCGATAATGTAAGAATTTATTTTTGTTAAAAGCGATTAGTAAAGATATAAGCGTGCGGAATATCACATTATAAATTTAAGCATAATTAGTTTAAGCAAAATTATTTGTTATGTTGATAATCAGTCAATTGACTATAATTCGTTTAGTTGTTCTAATACTTGTTTTGTTTAATTGTTTATAAGAAATAAAAAATTGTTAGTCACGTTCGAGACGAACGCCATTGCAGAATGGCCGAGCTGTAAGCAATCACCCAACAGTTGCACCTTTGAGGTTGGTAAGACACCATACGCCCCTAGCCACTGCGTGGCGCGTCGATCGAAATCCTGGAAACGACTAACGTGATTGGGCGTTCCTAACGAAGTCACCGATTGGGTAAAACACGGTGGTCTCTCGCGCGCGGAAAAATGAGAACAGTCTCGACTTGTATTTCAAGCAATAAACTTGTGTAACCTAAAACTCGTGTAATCCTAATTTCCTACGATTCCTTACAGAATCCTATCAGTTGTTACGCCGAAACATGATAGAACCACCATGCGTCGAATCTAATTTCTGGCTCATTTTAGCTTATTCTGTCTGAAAAAATGCACAAGGGTTTCGATTTTGCAACAGTACAATTATAGAAGTCGTGCGCCCCTTTGCATCGTGTAAAAAGTCGAAACCCATGTGGAACAGTACAATTATAGACCTCATTTTGCCTCTGTGACAGATTTCTTAACCTCAATAGTCATCAACTTTAATGCTTAATATCTCAAATTACAAGGCAGAACGACGTTTTTTTTCAGATTCTTTCGTTTCATGCAAAAACGCGTCGAATAAGCCTAAGAGTAGTCTCACAAAATTTTTCAATTTTAATAATTTATTCAATCATCCGCTCATATATAATTCTAATTCTTGAAGTACATTTTTCCCGATTGCATCGAACACGGGCCGAACACCCATTCGATCTTGATTCGGTGTTCGGGTCATTGTTCGCTATAACCTTATTGCTTGTGAGTTTTGACAATTAATGTTTTTATTTTATAACTGATATTTTGTAAATCACATAATTACATTTAAATTTGTGCTGTAAATATATACACAGAGATAAATTTCCCAAGCAGTACATTTTTTTAATTTATTGTGATACAATATATGTTTAGGATTCCACAATAGTTCACGTTCTTTATAAGA
The DNA here is from genome assembly GCF_001594075.2 of Trachymyrmex cornetzi. Taxonomy (NCBI): domain Eukaryota; kingdom Metazoa; phylum Arthropoda; class Insecta; order Hymenoptera; family Formicidae; genus Trachymyrmex; species Trachymyrmex cornetzi. The sequence goes on from NW_017299960.1 coordinate 342,446, forward strand.
AATTATTAGTTTTATAATCTCTTCTTCAGTCCACTCCATAGTATTTACGCAATCTTTTTCGAAAAGGCCAATACGATAATCTTTATTTAAAGTTTTCAACTTTATGATACAGAATATTAGTACAGAAAAGCACAGAAAAGGTGATTCAGGCGAACAGCCAAATAGCGAACACGTGATTTGCACGTCTACACCGCGCACGAACCGCGTACGAATTGTCTTTGATGTACCGCTTCATGAGGGAACCGAGTCGAACGCGAATCGAATGTTCGATTTTCATTCGCTTTGACGTATACATCTGCTGAACGCAATCAACGAACGTTCGCGTTCGCTGTTCGTTCGGTGTTCGTTCGCTAGATGAATACGCGGCTTAACCGGTTCAAAAAATCGAAAAATTTTGTTTTGCTTTAATCGATAGTGGTAAATGTAGAAAATATATTCCCAAAGTTATAGAACAAAATTCGAATAAGTTAGGAAGCTACAGCCCATTTATGATGCACACAGATACTAACTACTAACTACAGATATTAAAAACTTAAAACGCGTTTTTCTCGAAAATAGTTTTTTGAAACTGGCGGGAAGATAACTCAAAAACTATTCGATCGATTGAGTTGTCCCTGTGCACACACATTGTTTAATGTCATAATTTGTCGATGAATCTATAAATTTAGTAAAATAACTAATTAAAACAATTGTTATTGCATAAATAAATTTAAACTTTTGGGGTCAAGTTCGTACTTATGTCTTTAAAGTGCTGCCATTTTATTAATTTTCAACTTTTAACTTATTTTTTACGTTTATTGACAAGGTACTGTCATACAAAATAAGAAACTATTTTGTTTTTTTGTTTTAGACAAATACAAAAGGCGTTAGATTTCCTGCCGATTTACGATTCCGGCGACGAGGTTGCGCCAACATTTATTTAAAAAGTTACAAAATGAACTATATTGAAATGAAAAATTTTTTGTTGTACGCTTTAATACGAGGGTCACTATTTATATTTTGAGCCTAATAATAAAAATAATAATAAAAAAACAATAATTTGTCATTTATTGTTTTTCAAAATATTCTCTTTT
>NW_017299960.1:343681-344394 GCF_001594075.2 Trachymyrmex cornetzi
AACAAAAAGAAGTCATTTGGTACCAAATCAGGACTGTACGGCGGATGACCCATTAATTCGATTTTTTGAGTGCTCAAATAGTCGGTTGTTAGACGAGATGTGTGACAGCTGGCATTGTCTTGATGAAGAATGATCCGGCGGCGCTTGTTTGTTTTCCTTATTTCACTGAAGACTTCCGGCAAACAAATGGTTGTGTTGTGACCGAACTTTAATATTATTCTTACTGGTCGGTCCTTTGTCATCTGCTCTTCTACGGTCGCTACTCCTTTTAACCACCAAAGGAGAAGGTATCTTAAATAAATAGTTAGGTTGTCGTTCTCAGCACCTCGTTGCGTACGGCACTCGGCTTGCTCCGATTTATCATGTCGCCAGGGCCTCCCAACTCCCCTCTTGTAAACGCGGTACCACCGTTAGTGGCGCCCTCAGCTTATGACATGCGAAAAAACAGAACTAATATTCAATATGGCCGCTATATACAGGGTCCGCCAAAAGTACAGGGACGGTCTAATAACTTTTGAAAAAATTAAATTTTCAAAAATCGCCGAAACACGTGATTCGATTTTTCAAACAAGCTATCTTTTGAGGGGGGATTTCGGCCCCCCAACCTCAAGAAGGGTGGGGGGCAAAAATCTTAAATGGCAACATGGGTCGAGTGGGGGCTCGTTTGAAAGGTATTTTCGAGACGAATTCAGACCACTGGTCGTAGATGGCGC
>NW_017299960.1:347847-352280 GCF_001594075.2 Trachymyrmex cornetzi
ATAATATATATTATTTTCGATACATACAAAGAGAAGTTGATTTATTATAATTGTAAATAATTATTTGTAGACATCACATTGAGGTCGATTCTACATCAAGGAGTACATTTTACAGGTACATTCACAGAAAGGAGTACATTTTTATCAAGTTTTCAGGGAAGGCATGAGATTGATCAGCATAAGGCTAATTAAAAGTAAATGCTGTGCATCAGGGCCTCCCAAGTCCCCTCTTATAAAAAATAAATGTAACAAGATTTCTTCGTTACTCAACAATTACTCAACATATTCTGTCGACCACATTATTAATCTCGAATCTAAAATTAAGAAAATAATTCAATTAAGTCAGTAATATTATTGAGTACTATCACTCTGTATCACTTCTATAATCCAACAAGTTTTTTTTACTGTATACTCACGTGTATTGTTCGTGATCGCTCTATGGAGAGAGAGGGAGGAAGAGGGAGATAGAGACACAGAATACACTTAAACAGACTCTTAGAGACATTTAAACCGAGACCTCGAGTCGTCCAGATTACCCTAGATCAGATTACTGCAGATTACTGAATACGAATCAATGCGAATTGATGCGAATCGTTGAATACACGCAAACACACGTGAACACCTTGTGGATAACGCGTCCATATTGATTTTAACAGCCATATTGAATATTAGTTCCATATTTCCGGGTGATATAAGGTGAGGGCACTACTAACGGTGGTACCAGCAGTTACGAGGCCCTGCATGTCGCTTGCGCAGGAGAGGTTTAGGATTAACTGAACACTAACTATTGCAGGAAACTTAACATTCATTTATTAGTCGTAGCACATATTATATCATTTCACAATCTTCTCGCGTAACGTCGCGTTGGGGTCCTTCGCCGAACGTGCACGCCGCACTTAACTCTTTATCTTATTCGGATAACGCCGCACTCGGTTCCGTCGCCTTGCACGCACGCTTCCTTATGGTTACTGCACACTGGATGAGCGATGAGCGACGAGCGATATCCAATGAGAGGTTTGCTTTGCGTCGTCACGTGAGAAAAAGCAGAGTTTTTATTGGATATCGCTCGTCGCTCATCGCTCATCGCGTCCAGTGTGCAGTAGCCATTATTCTTCTAATTCGCAATGGAGATTATATCTTTTAAACTTAATCGGCACGCGTAGATTCGAGCCCCCGTTCACTGCGCCGCCCTCGGCATATCCGCCCGCGACTAGGAACGATCCCGCTTGAACCCCGTATCGCCCGTCTACTCTCTTTACCCTTCCGGCAAAATGCAACATTCCAACTCTTAAACGAAAAGGCCTTACTTTTACTTTTACTTCATTGCGAGATCCGGCGAAACAGCGATCGCCACAGCCACGGCCAAAAAGCCTTGTTTCGTCTCGCGCTCCCGTTTATATCTCTTCTCGCTATCCCCTCTTCGGTGCTTGCCACTCTCTACTTGACTTGCGCGCTGTCAGCGCTCGCAGCGTTAGCTGTATATTACTAACTACGCCGCTTAATATTGTTCCTGCATCTTTATCATATTATGTAAATTTTTAATCAACGCTTTTCTTTATTTTCAGGTATCACATTACAATATGGAAACGCAGCCGCTCATCTTCTCCCGCTGGAGTTACAGGTAAGTATATTAATTAATCTTTTATTTACAGGTTATCAACTTATCGACCTTCCCCTTTACCTATATACAATATATACATCTCTCGCTGTCTGTCGATTTCTAACTACTTGACTCTTTCGGTACCATAACAGTAATTTAGGCACTTCCGGTATTCGTATCGATCTGAAATTTTAACTGCACGCTTCATTGGTGCTAACGATTACAATGACGGTGGGTTTTCCCGATACCTCTACTTTAACTTCTTCCCGACAATATTTACCGACACTCGGTATAGATATCGGCTTGAAAATTAAGGTGCGTGTCTATCTGACGTTCGATAAGAAAATGACGGTGGCTTTTCCCGATCCGTCGATCTTAAGTTTGTAATAACAGTTTTTCGTAGTCACCCGGTATAGGTATCGATCCAAAATTCTGACGGTACATTTCCTTCGTGGTCGCTAGGAATATGACGGTCGCTTTTTGCAATCCGCCGACTTTAAACATATAATGATAATTTTTGGTAGTCACCCGTTATACGTGGTGAACTCTAACAATGATAATAAATCTAATTAATACTAAACCTTAACATGACGGTTTGATCTTTCTTAATTTTCCAACACAATTTCGTGATAACAGTTTCTTATGGTCACCCGGTATACGTGGTGATCCGAAACTTTATCAGCACGCTTAGTTGGTGCCTCTGTGAAACATGACGGTCGCTTTTTGCGATCGGCTAACTTTAAATATTCGATGACTATTTTTCATGATCACCCGGTATACGTGGTGAGTCACAATTTCCATTCTCACGATTCAGTAATGCTTCTAATAATATTCACGGTAGCTCTTTTCGATATCTCAATTTTAGATATGCAACAACAATTTTTCATGGTCACCCAGTATGCGCGGTGCCCTGATATTCTAATAACAAGTTTAATCAATGCTTGCATTAACTCTAACGGCTGGTTTTTCCAATATTAAATCCTTTTTCCACTTTATTCTAATTTATCTCGCGATATCTATTTTTCCCGGTCACCCGGTATACAAATTCATGTAGCGATAATTTTTTTTCTACGGTTTTGTCGCCTTAAGGGCAAGATTCTAGTAATCTTAATACAAACTTATCTCTAAATCTCTTTTTTTTCTTTTATTTTCTATTGACTTTTCTCTTTCCGTCTAACGCTATTCTAATGCTAATAATCTTAATGTTACTGTTTATTCTATCAATAATGTTAATATTAATAACGAAGCGTGATCATAACGACAGAATGGCATTGGCGCTTTATATTAACTTTAAACCTGTCACAAATTCTTCTATTATGTCTCATTCGCGGTTGACAGCTGTTACTTTTCTTGCCTACCTTTTGGTGACAAGCGCGGTTGATCCAGGTATGAAGCCGGGCTCTGCCTACGGTTTCAGTGTACCATTCAGAATTGACCGTTCTACATTCCTTTAAAGGCACTGTTGCCACATGACCAGTTTTTCCGAAAAAACAGGCGACCATTTGTTTCGAAGTGCTTCGAGCGCGAACAACTTTTGTTGGATTTGGTTCATCTTGAAACACCCATACAGTCGACTGCTGTTTAGTTTCCGGCTCATACGCATAGATCCATGATTCGTCACCTGTTACAATCTTATACACGTCTTTTGAAGCACCGCCATTGTATTTCTTAAGCATTTGTTTGCACCAATCAACACGAGCATCTTTTTGAGATTTTGTCGGATTATGTGGGATCCAACGAGAACAAACCTTTTTCACGGCTAAATGATTATGCAATATTTCATATATGCTGGTGGAACTAATGCCCAAGGTTGTCTCAATCTCACAGTATGTCACATGACGATCTTGCATTATTAGTTTTTGCACAGCATCAATGTTTTCTGACACAACAACTCATTTTGGACGACCTTCACGACTTTCGTCGGTGAGCGAACGGCGACCACGATTAAATTCGTTATACCAGCGTTTCATAGTGGCAAAGAATGGGGCTTTATCGCCGAAAGTGGAAGTAAGTTGATCGATGCACTCCTGTCTTGATAATTCACGTCGAAAGTCGTAATAAATCATTGCACGAAAATTTTCACGAGTTAATTCCATTTTTTCGCTGAGACACAATTTTCAAGTAACTGTAAACAATACAAATCGCGCTCAAATAACAAAACGTTCTGAAGAAAGTTATGGTAAAAAATGTCAAACTTTCTAGTGGAAACGTCCGATGGCATCTGACAACACTCAGTGTTGCCAAGGCTCAAAATATAAGTAGTGTCCCTCGTATATGTAGTAAAACACCAAAAATTTTTTTAATGATCCATTGCATACTTTAAAAAAAAAATTCCTAAAAATGACCTTCTTTTTAGCGGTTTACATGAGGCGACTCCCTTAAGTTCCAAAAGTGTACACTGGTTTAGCCTCAGAAAATAGACCTTATATTTAGCGTATCAATAAAGCCCCAGACAACAATGCGAAGGAATAGCGATAGTGATAGAAACAATACGATTTCAATCTATCAGAAATCAGATACACTGGATTATACAGTTTCTGAAAGGTTGAAATCGTGTTATTTCTATCGCTATGATTATTCCTTCGCATTGACACACACACACACGCACGCACGCACGCACATACAAGTTAATTTTTAATTAATGCAGTAATCATATACTACTCTCATATGTATAGTTTTCGAGCAATAACTGTAGGAAGAAATCGATTCGCTTTTTAATAAGCAAATAAAAAATTATTGTAAAATTACACACACATATATATGTGTATATAATTTAATATTATTAAAAATATTATTAAAAATTATTGTATATATATAATTTTAATATTATTAA
>NW_017299960.1:353616-354000 GCF_001594075.2 Trachymyrmex cornetzi
ATACAATTTTGGGAATTCAAGATGGCGTTTCCAAAATGGCGGACCAAAATAAAAAATTCGCCTGTTTTGGGTGAAACTCGGTACTTGGGGGTTTTCGAGGTCGCTGATTACGAATCTGCAGTCAATATTCGAAAATTCAAAATGGTAGACCCAATATGACCGACCAAAAATTTCGATTTTTTATTAAAATAGTTTTAGTAATTATTTCTTTTAGAACTGTTTCGAATAGAACTATACTTTAGGCAAGCGCAAGCACACATACACAGTGATCGCAGAGAGGGTTTGGAGTCGTTATAAATACTGCGGGAGTGACGAACTGTGGGGTCCTGATCTCTGTTTTCAACACGCACACACACATACACACCCACAAGCGCGCGCGCGCGC
>NW_017299960.1:357458-357680 GCF_001594075.2 Trachymyrmex cornetzi
CAGTCAGACGGACGGCGGCCCGTGCGGCCCCGTTGCTCCCCCCAGCGGGAGGGGGGGATTCCCCACGCTTCGCCCGGACTGTCCGGAGGTTGGAGCTCTCCCCACCCGCAGAGGTCCCGGCGTCCGAGACCTCCATGGGGGCCGCCCCTCTCCTCTTCGTCCCGCGTCGTCCGGATGCCGGCCCGTCAACGCCCCAGGGGTTGGTCGGCGACGAGGCGAAGG
>NW_017299960.1:359048-362029 GCF_001594075.2 Trachymyrmex cornetzi
GGGCTATTTTACAAGCTGCCCCAAGCCGGGCATACGTACGCATGTACGTTTTTCCTTCCGGGTTTTTTGGCGGGTTTTCCATTCCGCATCACTGCTCCGCCAGGCCCTTACCCGGAATATTTCCGGGCGGCCCTGACGGAGCCAGGACAGCAGGCCCTGCCTCGGAATACGTCCGAGCGGCCCTGCTGCCCTCCGTTCCCTGGGCGTGCGCTGCACCGCAGCGACACGCCCACAGGCCATCCCAAGTCACGGGCAGGGAGCACCACTCCCCCTGTTGGCACCATGCCACCGGGCATTTGAAGTCGGGGCCGCCAACCCCTACCGGCACATTGGGAAACCGTTCCGTACGGAACGGCTCCCCCAGGGGCCCCCCCGAAGAGGGAGCCCCCTTGGGGTGCCGGCCCAGTGTACAGACTTCTTCTATTGCTAGAAGGAGTCCGTACAGGCTGCTCTTAGACCCCCGCGGCCGCCGAAGCGACCAACGACAAGGTGGCAGCCCGCGAGGAGGTATAAGTAACAACCTGTAACGATGCACCCTTAAAAACGCATCCGGCATGTCACCCAGCCGGATGCCGCCGCAGTGACCCCCGGTTACTGCGAGTGATGAGGACGCAGTGCGCCCGTACCTATTTTAAAGAATAAAGCATAATTCGCAGGTCTAAGCAGCTCCGCCAAACAAGACCGAGCGCGCCCGAAGCGCGCCGAGCGTCAGGGCTCTCGCTCGTATTGTAAAACCGCCGAGGATCGCTAAATCATGATGTAAAAAGACAGGTGAACCATTCCCGAGGATGCGCAGTCGTCTATAATAGCCAATCAGAAATTGCCCAGGATATCAGAATTCAATATGGCGAATTCAATTCTGCATGCAATTTGCCTTTGTTTCTGTTATATATATTACATATGTATTCTATTTTTTAACCATTATGCCAAGCTGTTATATAAAAAATTGCAAAAATCGTTTTCGGACAGATAATGTGAAATTTTTTTAATTCCCGAAACATTCTGTTCTCCAGCAATGGTTAAAAGCTTGCGGAAAAAATAAAAGCGAAATAACTAAATCTGGTAAATTATATTAATATTTATCATATATTAATATTTATTTATTATATATATTTATTAAAAATCCCAGTGCCGATAAAGGGTTAATTATATTCATGATATAGGTACGATTAATTGAACATTTGAACTTCGCTCCACTTCGCTCTGCATTTCTGGGCATTTCTTATTGGCTCACTACGATCGTTACGTCATGACACGTGACATCCATATGCGCAATGGTTCACCTGTCTTTTTACATCATGCGCTGAACGATCCCGGAACAATACGAGCGGGAGCAACAATCCGTATAAAAAGACGAATGGAATAAACAAATTCGCCTTTTGCTTCGTACCGTTTCCTAGCTCTATCCTGCCTGATTCCGACTAGAGGCCTAGATATCAGAGATGCGACATTGCGTCGCAAAATAAATCACAAGATCAAAATTGACACTTGATATTCGCCAATTTCTATCACGTGATTTATTTCGACGCCGAAAATGAACGTCGAACGTCGGCATGAAAAGGAATCTTTATAAGCTGATGACAGCTGATGCATTACATGAGGAAAGTTAAATTGTTAAGGCCGCAGCACAAACTTTTGCATAACGCATTACGCATAGTGCATAAGCGAATCAACTAATCAGAATCTTCCCTTTCCTCCCATTCCTCATGGAAAAAAAGATTTTCTGATTTTTTTGATTGGTTGATTCCTTTATGCACTATGCATTATGCGTTATGCAAAAGTGTGTGCTGCGGCCTTTAGAAAAACAAGAAAGTGTAGTACGTATTTATAGTATGTATTGTGACGTGACATTTTGTCCGTCACTGTGCGGACTTGTCGACGGCGGACTCGCGCTTCCTACCGGCTCGAAGGACGAGCGCGTAGGCGAGCGCGCACGCGAGCGCGCGTACAAACGCACCAGCGAACGTGCGTTAAAATTCGCGTCATTTAATTTGCTTGGCAGATTTTGTTCTTTTATGCCAGCATTTCTTTTGCGTAATTGACCAAGCGTATCAGGAAGTGTAGACGCGCCACGGATCACGCTCGGCAGCTACCGTGAAATGCAATTGTATCGTCGTGCCATCTCGCCCGCCACCCTTGGAAGGAAGACCGAAGAAGGACAGGACTGAGAGGAAGAAGGAAGAAGAGCAGAGAGGAGGGCACACATCCGGGAGCCCGCATTAGCAGGTTGTACCATTTTATATCATTGCTTGTAACCGCTGTCACATAAAGAAGGGACCATACTTTCACCATGCACCCCTTGCAGAGCACCGGAGGAGGCCAGAATTCCCGGCCACCCTGGAGGGGCCGGACGGACGCCGGCGGGAGCCTAGGATCCGAGCGGGAAGGAAATCCATCCCGATCTCCTCCGCCAAGCCAGGAAGGGCAGGGACCGTGAACAGGGACACCACCCTTGACAGGAATCCTCATTGCGCGCTCGCATGAGCGAGGATTCAAAGCCGCGCGGGCCTGCACGGCATGCGCGAATGCCGTGACACGCGGAAGCCAATCAGCGTGACTGCCTCCCCCCGCAGGAGAAGGGGGAGCGCTAAGCAGCCTGCGAAAATCCGCCGGGAGCTCCCGGGCCTCACTCTTTCTGTGGAAAGGACCATCGAGAGATTGGCGAGAGGAGGCTAAGAGGACAAAGGAGACAACGAGGATGAGACGAGCGTCGCCGCTTGTAAAGCTGCCGATCGGGGTACGTCGCCGGGTGGATCGCACGTAAGCCAGCTCGCCTCGTAACGAAAGATCGGCGCAATGGCCGCGGTGTAGAGCCGCGGAACCGCGAGCCACGTGCCATCCTCCCGAGCCTTGGAGATAATTAGCTGTCGCGTTTCGATGATCAGAGTAAGGGGAGTCATATTCATTGCCGAGTTGACATAAATTAGAGTCGTTCGGAGAGTATCGGGGGCCGAGTCGCGCTCGTTCTTCTCGCCACAGGG
>NW_017299960.1:362357-363402 GCF_001594075.2 Trachymyrmex cornetzi
AGAAGTAAGTTAGCGACTCTCGGTGCGAGTACCGAGAGTATCGAGTAGAGCGGCGGAGCAAAGCTCCGGAAGAAACTTGTAATTGCGGACTCCATGTAATTAATTCTACTTTATCACATTTTCTCAAATATAGTTGTTCTTATTATTACGCTCTCGCGTAGTTTATTCTTGTGGCCTATCTCTCTCGCCCTCCGACAAATTTCCCACACTCCTTATGACCCACCCCCTGCCGTCGCGAAAACGTTACGGGCAAAAGTGAGGAGATTTCGAAAAGAGTGGCACGCTCTCTCGTGCCTGACTTAGAATAAGCATTATAATTTTGGCCGAAAACCCGCCTGGCTGTCGCAAAATTCTGCTACCGAGGGAGAGAAGATACTTTTGCGTACTTTGAGTACCGAGAACACGCGACGAAGTTGTGCCGTTGCTCGCGAGTACGGTTACAGTATGTACTTAATAGTGTATACATTATGCGTACATACATTATTAGACATACATTATTATTGTTATTATACGTACATACATTATTATACAGTATGTTGCACGAATGCCTGGAGTTCGATTTTAGAAGTCTAGTTTCGTTCTTAGTTACTTTTACGTTCACGACTGATATGACCGGATGTTGCATCAGCGATTATGAATATATCGTAGTGTTAGTAAAGTGTGTTTTGACAGCCGACCGACGTAACCTCAGTATTGATCAGTGAAATTTCTGAAATATTCCAAACTTAATGAAAGGAATCGGAGATCGAAACCTTTAATATGTCAGGTAATTATTCAGAATACCTCCATCACCTCCGATTTCGATAAAATTAGGCTCATTCGACGCGTTTTTGCATGAAACGAAAGAATCTGGCAGAAAAAAGTGTCGCTCTGCCTCGCGAACCGAGATATTTAGCGTTAAAGTTGACGACTATGGAGGTTAGGAAATCTGTCATACCGACTAAGTGTAATAAATTAAACGTATGTAGTAGTGCTTAGACAGTGTCTGCTTGGAATATTTGTAACCCATGTAGACAGTGGGATGTATAGACAGTAATGCTTGGGT